>NW_022991229.1:0-39182 GCF_902827175.1 Gymnodraco acuticeps
ATTAGCCACTCAGTGAACTTTCTCTTCTCCTCTAGAGCTCTATTGAGTTATTTGTAACCAGATCTCTCTCAGAGGGGCGTGGGGAGGGGCTCCTTCTTTTCATCTAAAGTAACAGACAGAGAATCAGCACTTTGGAAACAGGGCTGAAACAGAGGGGATTATGGGTAATGCTGCAACGATCTGTTTGGTGTTTCAGCCAATCAGAGACAGGCTCTTATATATCTGAGACCTGTGATATATTGATGACAAACAGTATAACAGGGGACCTTTAATATATAACAATTATTTACAAAACATGTCTCTATAAACACACCATACCCCAAAAAGGAGCAGGGAGAAGAAAATAATCGTATATTACCTGCCTCTTTCTCAAAATAAATATGTTCTTATTCACAGCCAATCAGAACATTGCAATAAGGAACCCGGAAAACAGTTAATTTGACCTGGTTCTAATGTCAGCGTGTTGTTAGGCAGATTAACATTAAATGACCAAATCCTGTTCCCCAGAGGATGAACCCTAATTGAACAAAATGGCTTTCATCAACCAACTTGAGGCGTGTGGTGCAGTGGGTTGTGAGTTGGTATTCGGATCAGGAGGTCACAGGTTCAAACCCCACTGCAGTCAGCATGTCGTTGTGTCCCTGGGCAAGACACTTCACCCGAAAATTGCTCCTGTGGGGATTTCCCACAGTATTGAGTATGTAAGTCGCTTTGGATAAAAGCGTCTAACAAGTGACATGTAATGTAATGTAATGTAACTTAGCTCTGAGAAGACAAATTACATTACATTACATGTCATCTTACACACATTCAATACTGTGGACAATCCTCACAGGAGCACTTTGGGGTGAAGTGTCTCAGGGACACAACGACATGCTGACTGCAGTGGGACTCGAACTTGCTACCCCCTGTTTTCGAAGTCCAGCACACTATCTACTATCCACTGAGCCACAGCCTCCAAATCATGTATGTTTGTTCTGTCAATCACTGAAAAGGAGAATAATGTGTCCTCTTTAATAGAAAGAAACGAGACTGGAAAGAGAGAGAGAAAGGTGATTTCCCAAAAATCGACACATACTGCTCAAAGTTATTTAACGTTGTCTTTTAAACATGGGAGAAACAAACAGTACGTAACATTTTATGATACCTGGAAGTACAAATAGGATGATATTCAGGTTCTATACGTTGGTTACCAAACAATTGCTCAGGACTTTAGGTTTATTTCTTGGACAGAATACAACAAATCAAAACATAAAGACTTTACTGGCACATTTACTTCCACCACCTCCCACAGCGCTGAAAGCTCCGTCTTAACCACTCATTTAGGCAATTATTGAGTCCTTAATCAATACATTTCAGAAAACCCCCTGAAGCATGTGTAATTTCCCTCATCCTTGAGAAGCAATCTGTCTAATTACGTCTTGTTTCATGTTACTAATTTCTAGTAAAATGCCAGAAACAGGACTTCAGAAATGGCCCGGATTGAAGTTTAACGTAATTTAAAATCCAGTCCATTAAACTGTACTGGCTCTATATTATCATTTAAAGTGCATGAGATGCTGAGCGATCAAACACAGCGAGTATAGGTTGTGTTTCTTCAGATGTTGTTTTGGCAGCAAACTCTTTAAAAAGACGTGTTGGGAAATCGCCTCTCTGAGAGAATCTTGTATTCGGCCTCCGTTTGAAAAGAGACACTCTGACAAAACACGTCCTGTGATCATTTCAAAAAGAGTAAAATCAGCCCACCCCCCGAAAGCAATTGCTCATAAATCTCAACACAAATTATTCCGGCTCTGGAACAAAGCGATGAATTATTCAAAAACGACTTCTGAGAGGAAGAGCACGGCGCTGAAAACCCCAAAGTAAATACGTAATCAAAAGCCTTCAGAAAGCTCGGCTGTCTAAAAATATGCTTAGACACAGGAATTCTTCCCTTCCACAGACATAATTATACAAATTGCTCCGCGTCTCGTTAACAAGAGAGGGGGGTAATTCGTATTAGCCATTCATAGCCTATTAATCTAATAAACTAGTTGGCTCTGTGTGTGTGTGTGTGTGTGTGTGTGTGTGTGTGTGTGTGTGTGTGTGTGTGTGTGTGTGTGTGTGTGTGTGTGTGTGTGTGGATATGGCTGTGCAATGAATTTCTATTAGATTTGTGTTTATTCCCCTCGTGCTGATAAGGGAGATGGGGGTAATGACTGAACAGGGTTTTTCTGCCACTGCAGACGCATTCAAAAACACATTCAGCACGCAGAGTAAGGGCTATCAATCAGCCTAATCCAATCAAATCCGGTATTTGATGACCCACGAAGAACCTTGTATATTATTTATATCTGTAATTCATCCAATTTCTATAATTTTGAAACACTTTACAGCTGAATTGCGGCTATTTGTATGACCCATGGCAGAGGAGGGGGGTGACTTCTGGTGCCTGTGGGCCAAATTGGCTTCAAACAGGAAATCACTTGGTAACCCGGACAAATAGCCAGTGCTGGAAACTGTTGATCGAGAAATCCCTGAAGCTGACTCTTGCTTCGGATCGAAGGGTTCGACTTAAATCACACTATTGACATGAAAGTGAATTTTACATCAGAAAATGTACTTAGTCTCCCAGGACAGACTGTCTTCATGTGTACAGAATAATCTTCTTTTATTACCCTGTTGTCCTTTTCCTTTTTGCCATTTTACAAAGTAGATTAGAAACATAGCAAGAGTGAGTAAAAGAGACAAGAAGTTAGACATGCAGCAGGATTAAATCCTCCGTCCTTTGGGGTTTATGGTATTTCCTTCGGCAGCTAAGCCTTATCCTTGCTCAACCATTTCAACCATGTTTTAATGTATTTTTCTTTATTTCTGTCTCTACAGGTTCCTGGAAACGTCTTGGAACCGGGTCTAGTTGACCTCCATCAGATCAGCCCACTCCCACCAGTGGCCCCGCCTCCAGATGACTCCTGGGAATGGGATGAAACTGATATGACAATCACAGAGCCTCAAGAAGAAGATCCTGACCTCATGCACAACCTCCCCTTCGAACCAAATCTGCCTTTGGACGGCCATCTATCCAATGGGAATCAACCCAATGGGAATCGTACCAGTGTCACAGCCAACCAGAGTCATGAGATGATGACCCATGTGACTCTTCCTCCTAACAACAATAAGGTATATCAGGTGTACAGCCTCCATAGTGTCGAGTTATACAGACAGCCTCAGTTTCCTTCTACTTCCTCCATGTTGCACAAAACCAAATCAGGAAAACGGAAACAGCACATTCTGCTGAAGAGCCTGAGTAAGGACTCTTCCTTTTCCTCCATCGAATCCCTGCCGGACATCCTGGGTGGTTTGATGCCACCAAGCCAAGGAGGAAACGTTGGATACCGGGATGGGGAGAGTGGTAGAGGAAGCGGTCAATCGGCGAGCAGTCGACGGTCAGAAAGCGAAAGTGGGATCGTAAGTGATACCGGAGACACGGAGACGACGACGACGACAAACTCCGAAATCCAGGAGGAGGATCAGGGAGAAGGAGATGAGGACGAAGAGAAGCAAAGGAAGTATGAATCTGTACAAGGAAGTCATCTGGTTCTGCACAAAGACGGAGGCACCAGGTACAACCAAAGAACCAAGAGAGAGGAAAGTATGAAGGAGAAAGTATGGAGAAGAGATGAAATCAAAAGAAACAGAGAGGACGAAAAGAGGAGGAAGCACAGGAGAGGTGAGGCGGTCGAGATCTTAATCAACGGGCGAGGAATCCTGACTCCTGCAGACTCTGATTCGGACTTTGAGGTAGGAGGTCCTGACTTTACGTCCCGCAGTGACTTCACGGGGTTCAAAGTTGATTATAAAGCTACAGGAACTCCTCCTGCTCTCCGTCGCCAAACATCCAGTCCAGTATTATCTCAGAGCTCCTCGTTGGAGTCCCTTCTGGCTCTGGGTGGGGACTTATTTCCCTCCAAAGACCAGTTGCATCGTAGCGCCTCTTTGGAGAGTTGCCTGGTACCGTGTCGTAGCGGTGAAGATACCGGGGGAAGCATGGCCAGTCTCGGGGAGCTGGATCTGGGGCTCAACAAAGAGATGGATGGAGGTGAACCAGGAAAGGAGAAGATCAACAAAAGTGCTCAAGGAGAAGCGTCTTCTGGAGAGCTGAGCCGAAGAACTCTGGATCTCCTGAAACGTCTGGAGAACATCCAGAGTCCTCTAGTGGCGAACATGACCCGCAGTGTTTCTGACATGACGCTCCGGAGCAGCTCCAATCAGAGAAGCAGACTCCCGGCCTCGCCCTCCCTCGGTGGGCGCCACTCCCCCCTTTCTGGGATTTTAAGATCTTCAAGGAAAGGACCGCCATCCCTGATCAACGAGAGCTCTGCAACAACATCTCTGACGGAGCTGAGCAGCAACGAAGACTCTTCTTTAGGCTCTGAGGATTGTGCCATGCTCGGAAATCAACGCCATCTCTTCCTGGATCCCACAATGTCCGCCAACGCCAACTCAGGACACTGCTGTTACAGGAAACAATGCCAGGGGCACGGCCGAGGAGGGCAAGGGATGGACGAAGCAGATGCGGCGAGTTTGAGTCTGGTCGTGAACGTCTCCTGTAAGTCAGCGTGCACAGACGAAGACGAGGACGACAGCGACCTTCTGTCTTCCTCCACGCTCACACTCACTGAGGAGGAGCTGGGCGTTCGAGACGAAGAGGACGAAGATGAAGGGGAGAGGTTGAGCGGTGCATCGTCTGGTAACGATGATGACGAAGAGGAGATGGAGGGGTCGTATGTTCTGGGGCTGGAGTACATGAAGAGGGAGCTGCAGAGTTGGTTCCGATTTCCCCGAACTTCGTCATCTTCCTCCTCCTCTAAAACAGAGGCAGGCCTCAGGGATGAGCTGCAGTGTGGGGCCAACCTCACCTCCGTGCAAAACAAAGGGCAGCACTGCTTCCAGAACCGCTCAAAATGTGTAGAAAACAACACCAATAGCAGCAACAACAAAACGAAAAGAGACAACAAGGACGAGGAAGAAGAGGAGAAGAACCGTAGGAACGCAACAAGAAGCTACATCAGCCAGTTTGTTGACGACGTGGAGAACGGAAACGTGGACCAGAGCTGTTTGAAAGGGAAAGACGAGGACGACGAGCTCCTTAGAGAGGAGTCCAGTGTGTTCACGAAGAAAGGCGAGTCACTGAGGGAGTCTTACATGTTCGCCAAAACAGAGGAGGCAGATCAGGATGTTGGCGACTGGATGAAAACAGAAGCAACGAATCAGCTTTCTCCGTCACCGTCCTGCGATCTCAATCCCTTCCTGTCCAAAAAGGCTTCCTCTTTAGTCGGACAACTGAGAGGGGAGTTGCCCTGTCAACGCTCCTCCATCCCAACGCCTCCTTCCCTTTCTCCTGTTGAAAACTGCATATCCCAGGATGCCTTGCACAACAGCAGGCCAGAAACCAAGGGGCGGAAAGCCATCACCAGTCAGGAGAAGTTCAAGTTCTCGTCTTTTGTGACGGAGGAAACGAAGAGGGAAGTTCGAGACAAAGAGTCGTCTCGGCCTCCTAAAAAACGGCACAATTCTCACTCGTCCTGCTGCGACCGCCTGCCCTCTTCCCTCCATCCACGCAGTGAAGAGGACGGGAAGAAAGACAGCGTGCATGACTTCGTAAGGGAGATTATTGACATGACTTCACTGGCGTTGAAGAGCAAAGAGAACCGGTCGGACGAACCGAACGAAAACCGGTCCGTCCCAGACCAAAGTCCTGCGTCTGCAAAGATCAAAAACAAGGTACAGAATGAATAATACAGAAGTCCAATTGAGAAATAATAGTTAGACAATCAGTCTGTTGTGGATTTCATTACAAGTCAAACATGCAAATTGTTATAATGCAAATGAAACAGGAATCAAATGAAACAGTTCAGTATGGCTGCAGACGTTGATAATAAATTAATCAAATATTGGATATTTTGCAGCACTTGAAGTCCTGTTTGACCTCATTTATTCAGCACACTTTGAGGACAAATGAATCCAAAAGTATGGCAAAAAGTTATTTCAGTTAATTGGTTCACTGAGTTGGAGTAATTCAATAAATCGCATCACAGATCATAACTTTTAGGATGTAATGACTAATTTCTTGAGTATCCTTTGCGAGTGAAGTAATCTAAAAGCTAATCAGTTTCCAGTCTTCATTTAATGTCTGAAAAGAAAAAGAAATCAGGCAGAAAACTTTTCCCCCTCTTTTGTGAAAGTGTGAAATATAAATACACTTGACGTTTTAATATGCAAATTAACACTTGGATGGTTTGGTAATTGTGTTAAATTACACAAATATATAAATGTACATAATCAAAAAGTTGAAAACCAAACTGCATTTATAACTTTAATCAAACTAAATTAAATCAAACTAATTATTCAAAATAGTTTTACTTAAGTTAAGTGATCAAAACTCTTGATTTGAGTTATACCACTGACTTTAACTATTTTAATTTGTAGAGAAAATTCAAGTCAATTCAATATTTTTAACAACACTCATATTCTTTGACCTGTCACCCATTAACCTCCCTCTATCCATAGTCCTTCCAATCAGATAAGTCAAATTTGAATCAGCAAACTTGTATTTGCTCCGTAGGAGAGACATATACAATGTTTACAGAAAAGGGATAGTGCAGAATAAACCTCAAAAGTAACATAAATTGACTTTCTATTGTTCTTTCTCCTTTTAGTGCATGTCAACGGTCTCCAAAGGCTAAAATCCCAAAGTTCCGGGAACATAGTGACCACTCTCCTGCTTCTATTGGCTAGCGCTCCGACACATTGTACTCGATAGGCTAAGGGGCGGGACAATCTCTAAGCTGTTGACCAATCACAACCAACCCATCAGAGCAGACTGGGCTCTGGTTTCAGACAGAGGGTGAAATTAGAAATGTTATCCTGAAAAAGAGCATGATAGGCCCCCTTTAAATAAAAAGTAAAATAACGCTTGAACTTTTGAAAGAACATCCATAACTTTCATCTGTTTGCAACGTATATGAATATTCCAATTACTTGTATATAGACTATTCTGCACTATTTCTATTATCTGTTGTATTGTGTTGCACTGTTGGAGGAGCCTCAGATTTTCATTGTCATATCTACACTGTAGCTGTGTACAAAGGACCATAAACGCCTTGAATCTTGAAGACGCGTTCTTTACAAAACGTTCTCTCTTCCTGCTCTTTCAGATCCTCGAACACTCCCACCGGCCTCTCCACCTTCGTAAGGGAGACTTCTACTCCTACCTGTCTCTCTCCTCTCACGACAGCGACTGTGGCGAGGTCAGCGAATGCTCCGAGGACAGGAACTCCTCTCCGACTCCGTACAACATCCCGTCGTACGTGACGCCGACACAAGGCCTCCACAGCCCCGACCTGTTCACCAGCACCAGGCAGCAGATGACCAACTCAGCCCCGTCTTCCAGGCAAACGTCGCCCGGCTTTGAATCGAGGAAAAACTTCTGTGCTCTGGATTTGAAGTCGGGAAGCCCTTCCATATCTCTGCCTGCTAGCCCGGAGTTTAGAGACGAGGAGACGCTGTTCTCCGCCTGTACGGAGGAGGTGTACCTGGGCCCGCCTCTCTGCTACAGCATGGAGCTCACAAAGAAACCACCGCGCTTCCTATTGAAGGAAAACCTGGACTTTCTACCCCTGCCTCATTCACAACAACTCCACGACAAACCAGGGGATAGTCAGATGTCTCCCTCAGAAGATAGAGACCACCTGTACTTCCAACGGTCCACAGAGGAATCTCACAGCTGTTTCTCTTCCATCCTGGATCCTTTTCATTTCTCCTTTTCCAGCTACTCCTCTCTCCAGGGGCCCGGCTCCAAACCAAAAGCCGACAGCCCTTCCTCCCTTCCTCCCGCTGGGGACAGGAAGCGAGGTGAGGACCCGAACCTCCTCTGTGATGTCGCTGGAGGAGAAGAAGTCGTGGCCAATACGAGTGTCATCTTGCCGCGAGAGGAAAGGAGTCGTAATGAGGGCTCTCCTTATCTTAATCCCCGGGTGCGTGTCGGCCCGATAGACTCCTCCGCAGACGAATGTTTGGCAGATACTAAAACGCTCGAATCCAATATGGGCGCCGTAATGACCAAGATAAGTGTCTGCGGCTCCGCTACAAATCCCTCAAAAGAGCCAGCCACCACCACACGTATTAATCCCAAAATTAACCGCTCGCTGATGAAAGAGGCCGATAGGGAGGAGGGGGAGAGGCGAGGCGAGGTGGATACTCGACGGGTGAGGAGAGGGAGGAACGGCTCGCAGCAGGAAGGGAGAACAGTGACGGAGAAACAGGTGAGTGTTTCCACGCCTGAGCTGCTATCTGCGGACATTATGCAGGCCTTGATACTGCACTTCACCTCTTTACTCCAGGTGTTAGTCCGAGCCGAGCCCCACAGAGGGGATGAGGCCGCTGTACCTTTCTCTTATTTCCCATTTCTAAGGCCAGACAGATATGAGTAACCTCGTCTTCCTCTTCCTCCTTTCCTTTCCTTCACACTCATCCTTTTACTTTATATAATGTCTTAGTGTATATCCATGCTTGGGAAGTAACAGGATTACATAGGACACAAAACACGTACGTAAAGAAACAACATATTGAGATTACAATACTCTTACAATAAAGAAATATGCATTGTAGGTGAAATTCTGACTGCATTTTATTTTGGGTATTCTGGCTACTTTCGTTCTACTTACTTAAAATATATATATATTTAAATGTAGTTTTGAAACCTGATGCATTTCACAGGAACAAATATCTTGGTTATTTTCTAAGGTCCCTTTGATCTATGATGTTATAGAATACAGTAAAACATCTTATTGATTTTTATTTTCTCTTGCATTTCATATCGAGATAATCCAGAAGTATCAGAAAGTAATCAGGTTACTTTTATATTTTAATACTCAGATTAGTTTACTGAACCCTTGTTCTCCTTTCCTCACCTTCATCTCACCGTCTCTTCGTCTTCACCTGTAATTTCATCTCCTTTCCTCCTCCTCCTCCTCCTCCTCCTCCTGCTCCTCCTCCTGCAGGTAACTTTCCTCCCTCTTAACTTTTCCGCTGTCTTCTTCCTCTTCTCAGTTTCTATTTAACCCCTCCTCTCTCCAAAACAAATCAACCTGATCAAGAAACACAGAAAAAAAAGAAAAGAAAAAAAAAAGAAGAAAGGAAGAAGAAAAATAAAAAAAAGAAAAAAAAAGCTGTAAGGAACAAGAAACATATCCAAGGCCCGACAAGAAAAAAATGCAAAGAAAAGAAGCACTCCTATGAAAAAAAACTCGCACCCCTCCTCTTCCTCTCCTCCAGTAAAGAAACCCTCAAACTTTTCCGCTGTCTTCTTCCTCTTCTAGGAGAACCCGAACAGGAAGAAAATGGAACCCCTCTTCCCCCCCCCTCCCCCCCCTCCTCTCCCCCCCTCCTCCCCCTCATCCCCTCCTCTCCTCTCCTCCTCCCTCTCCCTCCTCCTCCTCCTCCTCCTCCTCCCCTCCCTCAGGTGTTAAGAGGGGATTTGCAGACTTCTAAGCTTAGTAGTTAAAAGGTTAAGGTCCACAGAACAACATCAGCATAATTACTATCAGTCAGATTTCATTAGGATTCATCAGCGAAGAGCGTTCCCTTTTCGCTGTGATCGTTCACTTCATCTCATCTCTGAATTAGCGTGTTTGTGCTCTTTCTAAGTTTTATTTTTCCAGATTAGACTCTTTTTCACCGTGTCTGCAACCTTCCTCTGTTCATCAACTGTGTTACTCTCAAACAGGAACACGGAGGTTGTGATGTAGTGCAGACTACCTGGTTCTCCTCACAGTGCATGTCCTTTGTGCTTTTTACTGCAAAGTAGTGTTGTCACGATACCAACATTTTGGTTTCGATACCGATACCAAGTCAAGAATTGCGATTCCGATTCTTTTTCGATACTTTTCCAAAAAAAAGGGAAACAGTCTTTATTTCACACCAGAACCATAACACAAACTTTTAAACAATGAGAACAATAAACAAAATAAATGACAATAATTCGTATTAAATCAAATTAAGCATCATGTCAAACAACTGTTTTATAAAATATAATTTTTTTAATATTTTATTAACATGTAATAGTACATTAATATAAATAATTATTGACAAAATGTATATTGCAGATGTTAGCCACATTGGTAAGCTAGCTAAAAAGATAGCCATATTAGACAGTTATCATTGCCATTAATTGCCTCGTCAAACTACGAAAACGTTCGTTTGTCACAAAATAAATTACACTTGTTTGACTTAGATGTGAGGGCATGGGCTGAGCATGATGTAATTATGTTATCCATCACATTCGCTAACCTGTCTGTCTTTAAGTTCTTTAAACAGCTCTGGATTCCGGTCGGCGGGTGCTTAGCCAAGTCTGATGTGTTGGCTCCCTTGGTTTGCAGGGATCTAAAACATGTCTGACAGACAGGCCTCGTGTTGTCCGTAGGCTTGCCCTCACTGTCAGAGATATCGCTCAAATACTTCCACATTTCGCTTCTGACGTCTTTGTTGTCAACAAGCCGAGGCGCAGCGGCAGTTGCACTCCCACTTGCAGCCATGCTTCTCGTTTTCTCAAATGCTCTGGCAGCTAGCGCGTGGCTGAATGCACGAGAGAGGGGAGGGACTTAGAGCGTGCTTGAGAGGGAGGGACTGCAGGCACGGCTGCAGTGCAGGGAGAGTGAAAGCAGAGCGCTGAACACACACGGCTCTTATTAAAACGGTGCTTTCTCACCGGAGTACTTTTCCCCGTCATTCTTAAAGTACCGATACTAATGAAACGGAGGAATCGTACCGTTTTTAACGGCAGGGTATCGCGGTACCTTTCAAGTATCGGTACACCGTGCAACACTACTGCAAAGCACCTTCAGGTGGTTGATCAGTCAGATCTCTGCACCCCACAGCGATAACACCGTGTACAGAATGAACCAGGGGTGCAATACACTATCCAAACACTTAAGTATTGCGATATAAATAGTTATCATATTTGAAGCAGACAGTGGCTCAGATTTCACATCAAGTAGATTTCACACATTTCGATAATGCAAACGGGATCCTACTGTTCCGATTGGATAAAGATTTAATGCATTTAAAAGATATTTTCAAAACAGATTACTAAGAACGTGTCATTTTGTGCATTTTCTGGTATTATCGTATTTTTGAAGACGTTTTTTTTTCGATTTATCTTTGAAATACTTTCTAGAATTTTGAGGTTCTCATACATTTGGAAATATATCATTTTTTTCTTAAATTTGATGCATTTAAAAAAAATTAAAGGTGACCATCGTTTCTTTTTCTGGGATTCATTATTTGGTCTTTTTCAAGTAATTAATTTAGAGATTTAAAAAAGACATCTTTCTAAAATGCTGATGGTGTATTTTTTGTTTTTGTGTTCTGTTTTTGAGAATTCACTGATGTTCAGTTTGGATTTTTCCTTTTGCACTTTTGAGATTCTAATGGTGTTGTCATGGTTTTATTTTCATTTGAGTCTCACTTATGGCACCAAACCTGCAGTAGCTTTTCTGTCCCAACATGTAAACATTGTTTTCCCATTAGCTCATAAATTAATTCAAATAGCGTTAAAAAATAGACCAAAGAAAATATAGGGGTGGATGTTCTTCTAACACATGTGCAGTCACTCTGGTGTGTGTGTGTGTGTGTGTGTGTGTGTGTGTGTGTGTGTGTGTGTGTGTGTATATATGTGTGTGTGTGTGTGTGTGTGTGTGTGTGTGTGTGTGTGTGTGTGTGTGTGTGTGTGTGTGTGTGTGTGTGTGTGTGTGTGTGTGTGTGTGTGTGTGTGTGTGTGTGTGTGTGTGTGTGTGTGTGTGTGTGTGTGTGTGTGTGTGCATGTGTGCATGTAAGCGTGACTGTGTGTATGTGTGTATGTGTGCATGTAAGCGTGACGGTGTGTGTGTGTGTGTGTGTGTGTGTGTGTGTGTGGTCTGGCATTACTATACTTGTGGGGACCTAAATCTGTTTACACAGTCACGTGTGGGGACTGGCTTCCCTTATGGGGACAAATTGGAGGTCCCCATAAGGGGAATCATTAATTTTAGGGTGAATACTTGGTTAGGGTTAGGTTAAGGGTTAGGCATGTGTTGGTTATGGTTAAGGTTAGGATAAGTCTCCAGGAAATGCATGTAAGTCAATGTAATGTCCCCTGAAGTGATGTATACATGGTGTGTGTGTGTGTGTGTGTGTGTGTGTGTGTGTGTGTGTGTGTGTGTGTGTGTGTGTGTGTGTGTGTGTGTGTGTGTGTGTGTGTGTGTGTGTGTGTGTGTGTGTGTGTGTGTGTGTGTGTGTGTGTGTGTGTGTGTGTGTGTGTGTGTGTGAACTCTCAGGGCTGCTGGGTGCACGGGGAGCGATAATAGCTACACAAGTCTTTACAAAGCGATTAGTCGTGAACCAATTAAGAGACGGGGTGGAGCTGCGAGAGGATTGTTCTCGGCCTGATGCTCCTTGTTTTAATTTGCAACTTTTCATCAGTTTGGGCTGAGAGGAAGAATAAGCCGATTAGAAAACAAAGACAAACAACGCTTCATCCCGAGAATGCTGTTTTGATGTATGCTTTTGTTTCCTCTCTCGTCTCCACTTTTCTCACTGAGGAAATCATGTTTCTTATGTTCAGCTGTATCGTGGATCTGCCGCCATGTGACTTAACAATGTCTCTGTTGTCTGTCACTGTTTTATTTACTCTCCATGTCTTTGTTGTTATTTGTTTCCTCTCTCAGCCAGCTGTCAATCAAACCCCCAGAACAGCACAAGCCTCAGTGAGACCGCCCACCTCCAGGACCCGGACCGTTTCAGTGAGTTCACACACACAATGAGTCATCGCTGGTGTTTCTAGCATCGTTAGCATCCCTTATGGAGACTTTAGGTCACAGTGGAGCTCCTGCAATCAACCTATCAAGCGGTTCAACTACTCACACTCAAGAGTCGGCTTTCACACACACAAGAAGTCATTTCTGGTGTTTTCAGCATCCCTTATCGATCACTCGACACTTTAGGTCATATTATGGTGGAAGTTCTTGCAATGACCTGAGTTTTTAAATTGTCTTTTGCACAAGAGGCGCACAGCATGCAGAGAGCAATGTCTCTACAGAGTGCATACTCCAGGGGGTCAAACTCAAACACACAGTGGGCCAACATTAAAAAATGGGTACTAGTGGAGGGCCGGACTGGTTCAATGTTTATTGCAGAACGTATTGAAATGAACTTATTGCACATATTAAACCTGGAACTAACAAAGCTTCAATGATTGCCTATAAAAACAACATTAAACATTAAATAATCAGCTGCATTCATTTCTTATGGCTCTATCTGCAGCTTTCCCAGAGTCATTTCTTATGAGTACATTTTCCCACAGGCCAACAACAGCTTCAACAAAACTATTCCCCTCAAAGAGAAAACCAAACATGCCCTGTTGTCCTGAGAGAAAGTGCAGAAGGAAGCATCCATTAAACTCAGTGTGCTGCTCTGTGATGCTAGCTCAGATACTTGGCATCTCATCTTGGGTGCAAGGTCATCAATGTTTGGGCTCAGGCTCTGAGCGGAGGAGACCCTCAGGAGTGAAGGTGTGCGTGCAATATACCAGAGGGCCAGATCTAATAGGAATTAGAAATTATCCTGCGGGCCGAAATTAAATCCACCAAGGGCCTGATTTGGCCCCCGGGCCTCGAGTTTGACACATGTGGTTTAGTCCTGCTCAGTCATCAGATAACTGACTCTCCATCACTCTGTCAAAGGACAAAAGACCCATGGTCAGGTCAAAGGTCACCCCTTTTGTGGTCAATTGACACCTTGTAACTACTCATCTACTTGTTCTATCTCAAATATATATTGACCTCAGCCACATCATAGACTCTGTGCTTTACATTCATGAACACAATGTACAACAATATCAACAAAGTTGTCTTTTTTTAATTATTACTGCCGATTCTTATTCCATATTTTATTCCTTCTTATTCCATTTAAATAAAGTAAATACTGTTATATTTTTTTATATTTTTCTAGTTCTCTACCTGTGTTTTTAAGTCTTGTTTTACTTTAAAGTATGCACCACGACACCAAGTCAACTTCCTCGTACGTGATAAACCTGATCCTGAATCTGAAATACATTCATCGACTCTATTTGTTTCTCAAAACGATATTATTTACACAGCAACATAACAATGTGAAAACTGAATGGAGCTTTCCTCACAAACCAATCTCAGGAAGTCAGGAGTAAAAGAAAGGCTGCTCCGGTCATTCAGTAATTAGTTTGTAATCTACGACATGAGATCTAATCCTTCCTGCAAACATCAGGCTGTGAGTCGGCTGCTGGAGTGAACGCAGGAGGAGGCAGACTCTGTCACATGACGCGGGGCCTTCGAGACCACTTTGATTGACAGCTTTGACTCTGAATCAGTGTTTCAACAGTTCTTAGTAATCTTTAGCTCGCGTTCAAAGGGCTACACTGATGGAGATGTGATTCGTGTCTCTCGTGAATATTTCACGATATGACTTTGATTTTTTTATCCCGTTAGGATTTGTTATATCATTTCAAAAACTGTGCGTGTCTACAATTTCTAATGTATGCTGCAAACAAGCAGTGAGTTTGTTTTAGTTCGTAACATCTTTTCTATTTTTAAACGCAAATCAAACCAGGAAGCTGCTGAACACGAACAAAGGCCATCAGTGACACAAGCTGTGTGTGTGTGTGTGTGTGTGTGTGTGTGTGTGTGTGTGTGTGTGTGTGTGTGTGTGTGTGTGTGTGTGTGTGTGTGTGTGTGTGTGTGTGTGTGTGTGTGTGATGTGGCCGCCCTATGGGCTCCTCCAGGGCGAAGCAAAAGCTGCTGCCCCCAGACTCTCCACACACTCATACACACACACATCACACATCCCGGAGGGCAGGGCATGAGAGTCCAGGTAGAAGCTGACAGCCCAACAGCTGCAGGTTAGACAGACATGTTATACACACACACACACACACACACACAACAGAGGACAAACATGCATACACACTAACAGGTAAAGAAACACACACACATGAAAGTGGAGAATCAAGCGCTGCACACGCACGATGCATGTATCCCCACGACAAAGGACTCACAGACACACAGACACACACACACACACACACACCATATTGGTGATGCGTACAGCTGGTCCTGACCCCCATGGCATGCCCAAGTCTAGCCCACCTGTTCACACACACACACACAGACACACACACACACACACACACACTGTACACAGACACAGGTGCAATTAAAGCAATCATGAATGCGGCTCATGATGTGCTCTGTGACCCAGACAGCAGAAGGTCTGCAGCAAACACACACACACACACACACACACACACACACACACACACACACACACACACACACACACACACACACACACACACACACACACACACACACACACACACACACACACACACACACACACACAGTGTTCAGGTTTCATCACTAAGTCATGTTTTATAGTAAAATATTCAGAACCGTAGACGGCGTATCTATTCATGTATGTCTGATTGGATGTGGATCAAACTTAAAATAAACTCAATACATTATAACATTATAAGAATAAAACTATGCAAATGTTATTATGTTTGAGTGTAGACCTATTCCTATTTACATAAACATTTATAAGTAAATATGTATTGAGCAGTAGAATAAAACGGGTACAAACATCATTAAAGCTTCTTTTTTGAAGTTTCAGTGATTACCTAAAACAGCTGGTCACTGCAGTCCTTGTCAAAACAAACAGGAGGAAGTAGTGCATTTCTTGAGGGACTATTTTCTAAGGCGGATTAATTCACAGTTGTTTTGTATTATGGGGCAGCAGGACAGTGTGTGTTCAAGGTAACGAAAGGACATGTAATGATGTGTTTTTTGACCATCAATTGAACGATGTGACACAGAGGAAGATATACAGTGTCAGGCTGTAACACACACACCATTTTATGTTGTTGGTACATACATTTTGTTTTGTATTTGTTGAAAAGAAGAAAAAAAATCAGATATAACAATTTAATTTTTTTTTATTTTTTTTTTTATTTTTTTATTAAATGAACAAAATAAACGCAATTTGTCTCAAAACATCAAATAAAAAAACATTTTACAAACATTTTAAAATATAATAAAATATTATAATTTATATAAAACCTAAGATCTAAAGTAGGGATATCACAAAAAAATAAAAAACAATCTCCAACATATTGTGTCCTTAAAGCTGTCTCATACTGTATACCGCTCTGTTAAAGTTATCAAATGAAGACACAGACAGTCTGGTGGGAAGATGTCCTCGTATAAAATACTGTTGTATTTCTGATTAAAAAAAAGCCTCTCTCTTTCCATCCATCCAGAGACTTCCAGTGATGGGATCAGGGACCTCCAGGATCCAGATGTAAGAAGGGGTCTTCCTCCTTCCCCTCCCCGATGAAGTGATCTCTTTCCTGGCCTCGTTTCTCCACCCCCTCCCCCCTCTCTGATCCCGGAGCCTCGCCTTCTGAACTCCCAAAATCTCACTGCTATAACCGAACGGATCTTTAAGAAACTGGAAGGAAAACTCTCTCCTGCAGTTTCAGGGTTATATATCACGACACAGTGATACTGGGTCTGATTTATGAAGCATCTTTTAGGGTTTGGCTGTGTATGTGTTTTAGTCTGCGGGCAATATAAGAGCTCAGAGGAAAACAATGTGGTAAAAATACAACCAAGAAGCATTTAAATGTGATTTAAAATGGCATTAAATAGGGGATAATATGCTGTATTGAGTGGACGATTCAACAGTTTCCGGATGGATTGAAGGCAGAGAAGTTGTGAAAATCACTCAGAGGACTTGATTAGTTTTTAGCAGCTGTAGATATATATTTAACATATGAGTCACATGTTTTTATTACATACAATTAGGCTAAACAGGGGAAACAAATGTGCTCTTTTTCACACTTGTTCCTCTGCTCATGTCTTCATGTACTTCAGTGTTGTTCTGCCACTTGGATCCATCTTCAGTCAGTGTGCATGACTTCCTGCAGTTGGGTACACCTTATCTTTCACACACGGCACAAGTAGCATGCAACTCCCTAACACATAACACCTGGTGAGATGATTCATTATCTGTGGCTGTGAGAAACTACTTAGATTTGTTTTGCCACCCTGTGACTTCTAAATGTCGTATGACTCGGTACATAAAGTGTAAACGGCGTCACACAACGGCCAGGTCTTGCTTCTAAAAGTAATGGGGAAAAATGCAAATGTGTTTTTGTGAGTTACATAAAAACAACGAATATTAATACTTGGCAAAAAGCCTCGTATTTGTTGGACTTAGATATATATAGATACAGAGATATAAAGAGGCCATGAGTTGTATTCAACTGTAGTTATAGAAGCTTAAACTGCAGAAGGTAAACTGTATTATCATTTCTGTAAAAGCAATACTGAAGAAAATCATTGCCAGACTGCTTTGATTTAATCGTGCACATGTAGTAGTGAAACCCCCAAAAATGCCAAACCTAAAGACAGATCAGTTGTGTATCTACACACCTAATCAATATATATACAGTGGGGCAAAAAAGTATTTAGTCAGCCACCAATTGTGCAAGTTCTCCCACTTAAAAAGATGAGAGGCCTGTAATGTTCATCCGAGGTACACCTCAACTATGAGAGACAGAATGGGGGAAAGAATCCAGGAAATCACATTGTAGGATTTTTAATGAATTAATTGGTAAATTCCTCGGTAAAATAAGTATTTGGTCACCTAGAAACAAACAAGATTTCTGGCTCTCACAGACCTGTAACTTCTTCTTTAAGAGCCTCCTCTGTCCTCCACTCGTTAACTGTATTAATGGCACCTGTTTGAACTCGTTATCAGTATAAAAGACACCTGTCCACAACCTCAAACAGTCACACTCCAAACTCCACTATGGCCAAGACCAAAGAGCTGTCAAAGGACACCAGAAACTAAATGGTAGACCTGCACCAGGCTGGGAAGACTGAATCTGCAATAGGTAAGCAGCTTGGTGTGAAGAAATCAACTGTGGGAGCAATTATTAGAAAATGGAAGACATACAAGACCACTGGTAATCTCCCTCGATCTGGGGCTCCACGCAAGATCTCACCCCGTGGGGTCAAAGTGATCAGGCTGGGAAGTTGAAGTGTACCTAGGATGAAAATTACAGGCCCCTCTCATCTTTTTAAGTGGGAGAACTTGCACAATTGGTGGCTGACTAAATACTTTTTTGCCCCACTGTATATGTATACCTTAACTGGACGAGGACATCTCCTAGCTGTGGGAATTATAACTTGTATTTTGGGAGCAAAGATGGAACGAGAATGTGGAAGTTCAAGAGATGAGTTTGTTGGATTGGGGAAAGGTTGGTTAAGGGACCGAGAAAGGACAGATAGTGTTGGTGAGTTTGGAGAACGTGTTGATGGAATAGAGAGGTGCAGTAATGAGTCCAAAAACCCGAAAAGAGGTAGCATTTTACCACTTCTGCTTCCCTCGTCTCGAGGTCGATGGTTTTTTGAACGTGTTTGTGGTTAGACGGCTGAAATCTGTGGTTAACAAAAAGAGAAGAGATTGTCAAATGTGGTTATAGGACATAAAATACTCCACTGAAGAATGTCCGAAGCTTCGTGACATAAAATGCTTACAAGTGACTAAATAAACTACTAAACGTCATAATGCCGAACATTAGCCGCCTTTAGCTTAGCGGTGGTGATGCACATGTGATCGCGAGGTAGTTCCTTTATAGCCGTTCGCTAGCTTTGTACTTCTGCTGATTGCATGTACCTTTCAAAAATTGTAAAGTGGTGCTAATACGTAGAAAGTATCCTGCTTCCCCAGTTGGGAAATCCCATTGGCTTTTTTGACGATGGAGCCCTTTGCGATGCTTACCACCGGACGTCATCGCTGCACCGCTCTATTGAAGTGTCGTAGAAATACTTTTACTTTACTTGAGACTCTTCGGTCCAATATGAGTAAACCTTTGAAGAGACAGAATCGGCTAAGGTTGTGAACCCTTCAGGTGCAACTTTGTGATGAATTCAATAACTGTATATGTGACAAAGACTACCAAAACAACACCTTCTTCTTGAGGCAGGAAGTCGTGACAGAGCAGTGGTTAATCCTCTGTAGACCGCTTTATTCAAAGATGGTTCAGCCTGCTAGTACTGTGCAAGGTTTTAAAAAGGCGAGGTCCTTTCCTGAAGGATCCTCCAGGTTTAGGTAGGACATGCGATATCGTCTCCTCAGACCAAGAACATCTTTCCTTTATAAGCGTTCTAGGTCAGACCAGAAGGCAAAGTTACTACTTACAACTTTGGTGGTAACTTGACCACGTGTATAGGCTAACAATGATTGGAGGAGGGAAGAAGTGATTCCTTGAAAATGGTCAAAAGTCTTTGGCGATACCAACCAATATATGAAGAGCAACTTCTTGGTGGTACCCTCAACATTTTCAGACTTCCATGGTGATGAGAAGTACCTGAGAGTACCATGAGTTGTCTTTTCTGATGCTTTGGTGAATCCTCTCATCTCATTTGGGGAAACCATGTTCATCCTGCAATCCTTCTGATATGTTTAGGCTGTCAGGATAGCACAGATACTTCATGTGACCAAGCATCAATCTGAGTACCTACATCTGTGGAGGTTTGGTGATGAAATACAGGGTTTACGTTCATACCTATACGCCCACTTTTCCGGTTGATGAAGTCATCGATGGAAATACTATCCACGCCCATCAGGTCAAACGTAGCTCTACCTGTGAACTAAATATTCCCCTCTTAGCTGGCAGTATGTCCGCAACATGAGGGTTGAAGAATGAAAAAAGACAGGATTTTATCTATGCAACACGACCAAAGTTGGCGAAAGCTGAATCGGTGTTGTTGAGGTTTGATGAGTGTTGGTGGGGTTATAATACTGCTGTAAGTAAGTACACCATGTGTTGTTTTAATTTTCTAGAGAACTGGAGGATTAGCAGTGACGCTGGGGGTCGGGTCGGTGTTGAGAAGGTGTGCGTAGGACAAAAATAGGGTTTGAAATATCTCAAATATAATTGTGTGCCTTGCTCTACTGTTACTACTTCTACCTTTTCCTTTTGTTATTTAAAAACCACTGCTTTCTTTCCCAGTTAGGTGATCAGAAACATGCAACAAAACACAAAAACAAAAAGCGCAAGGTTCAAGATGTGTATATATGTAAAAGTGTGAAGCCTTGGTGTAAAATGCAGAGGGAGGAATGCTTGGTGTTGGTGTTTATTTAACTGTGTATGTGACCTGTGATGTGGAATATCATTATTATTAGTATTGGCCATAAGAGCTTGACTGCATGGTTCCTGCTAACTACAATGTAAACCAACTGTTGACAAATAAACTTAATTTATTGGGAAAAAATGGCTGTTTTACTGGATTTTCTTGTCCTTGTTCTTCTTTGTATTTCTGAGGTACTTACTGAAATATCAAATGTACGCTTGAAGTGAATTCACTTGCCATTGCTTCAGATCTGTGGTGTGAGGGCACGGCTTGATAAGAAGTATCAAAGTTTGATCAAATAAGAAAGCTTATAGTTTAAAATAGTACAAATCTAGGAAGAGAAATTCAACAAGCGGCATGCAGACTCACTAACGAACCTGATCACACCATATTAAGATTTGATCTTGATTGACCAGGTGTGTGAGTGTTGACTTTACATTTTGGACACATGTCTGGCCTTCAGAGGACTTTCTTGTGTCTTAGTTCCCCACATCATCAGAAATGCATCATTAACATTTGTAACACTTTATTTTGATAGTCCATAGTTAACACTCTATAAGTCATCAGTTTGACATTCAACAACACTGTTTCAACAGACAAGTAACATGCATTCAACTAACTGCCAGTAGAATATACATTAAGCATTAGTTGATGATCAACAGATAAGCAACTTTGATAGGTTCTCAACTGTTTTCACTTTAATTGGATAGTCCTAACACATGTCTACAAACGCTTAGTGGAGAACCTACTAAAACAACACACTCTCACTCCCTAAGCGTCCAGGAGCGACGTTTGGTCAGTGTCCGTGGCGTCCAGTTGTGACGCTCCTAGGCTCCTTCAGCATCATAAAGGGACGCAAATAGCTTTCAACTGATTGCAATGTATTCCCATCTGCGGCGGGATTTGACGCTCATGGAAGCACGGCATTCGTTTGTGTCGGCTGCCCTTAAAGGCAATGTGAGCGTCCATTCCCATTGGATAACGGAGAATTGTAAACCCGGAAGTAAGTATTCCTCTTACTGTCGATTGATTTTACAGTGATATCTGCACTACTCATCGACTAAAACACACCAGATTATCCTTGTTAATTACACAACATTGATTGGTTTAAATTGTGTGCAATGCTTTTGTATTTTTCCCCTTCGATTCGGAGAAACAAATGTTTTTTCTGAGTAAAGGATGGCAGAAGACACTACACTACCCAGAATCCCCAGCTATCGTTTAATGTAATAGTCAACTAAACTCTAAAGTTGCTTATCTGTTGA
Organism: Gymnodraco acuticeps; assembly: GCF_902827175.1. Taxonomy (NCBI): domain Eukaryota; kingdom Metazoa; phylum Chordata; class Actinopteri; order Perciformes; family Bathydraconidae; genus Gymnodraco; species Gymnodraco acuticeps. Next base: position 21,518 of record NW_022991229.1, read on the forward strand.
TCATCAACTAATGCTTAGTTACTTGTCGGTTTGAACGTTGAATGTCAACTGACACATGAAAACTGATGCACTGTTGACATGCTACTAAATGTCAACTGATGACTTATAGAGTGTTAACTATGGACTATCAAAATAAAGTGTTACCTTAACATGTTGTTGATCCTCCAAAGATGTATTTGTCTGCCCTTAATCAGACCTGAGATGTCCTGCTGAAACACAGACGGGCCGTTTGAACTGCAGAGGAGATGAAGTACGATTGAAGTCTGACAAAAGTGATTGGACGCGATGATAAACACACACTTTGGAGATAATACTAAACATTAAATACTGTTTACTCCATCAGAGGGAGGTCCGTTTGGGGAACAGGAAGAATCTGGTGGTGACACAGAGAAGATGGTGGGATGATGAGGGGGGAGGAAAAGCCTTAATGTGGTGTTCAACACACACACACACACACACACACACTGCAGATCAATGTATCCCTGATTACATTGACTGCCCTTGATAACATCATTTAGAGCCGAGTCTGTTAGTTTGCTCTCTTTTCACATCAGAGCAAATCAAAATGTTTATTTCCCTGAAGCTTGTAGGAAAAAAAAGCTTAAACTTATTGTTGTTAAATAATTGGTCATTAAAATGAATATTATAGTAGATAACAAGACTAACTCCCAACTCCTGCCACTGGCCTCTAGCATACTATTAACATTAACAAATAAACAATTCCGCACTGTTTTCTTATACATTAAATCACTTTAAGATTCAAACTGTATATCAGTATGTAGTGTCTCTACTTTAAAGAGTCCTCTCCTGCTGATGTTCAGGTGTATATCAGTATGTAGTGTCTCTACTTTAAAGAGTCCTCTCCTGCTGATGTTCAGGTGTATATCAGTATGTAGTGTCTCTACTTTAAAGAGTCCTCTCCTGCTGATGTTCAGGTGTATATCAGTATGTAGTGTCTCTACTTTAAAGAGTCCTCTCCTGCTGATGTTCAGGTGTATATCAGTATGTAGTGTCTCTACTTTAAAGAGTCCTCTCCTGCTGATGTTCAGGTGTATATCAGTATGTAGTGTCTCTACTTTAAAGAGTCCTCTCCTGCTGATGTTCAGGTGTATATCAGTATGCAGTGTCTCTACTTTAAAGAGTCCTCTCCTGCTGATGTTCAGGTGTATATCAGTATGTAGTGTCTCTACTTTAAAGAGTCCTCTCCTGCTGATGTTCAGGTGTATATCAGTATGTAGTGTCTCTACTTTAAAGAGTCCTCTCCTGTTGATGTTCAGGTGTATATCAGTATGTAGTGTCTCTACTTTAAAGAGTCCTCTCCTGCTGATGTTCAGGTGTATATCAGTATGTAGTGTCTCTACTTTAAAGAGTCCTCTCCTGCTGATGTTCAGGTGTATATCAGTATGTAGTGTCTCTACTTTAAAGAGTCCTCTCCTGCTGATGTTCAGGTGTATATCAGTATGTAGTGTCTCTACTTTAAAGAGTCCTCTCCTGCTGATGTTCAGGTGTATATCAGTATGTAGTGTCTCTACTTTAAAGAGTCCCTCTCCTGCTGATGTTCAGGTGTATATCAGTATGTAGTATCTCTACTTTAAAGAGTCCTCTCCTGCTGATGTTTCAGGTGTATATCAGTATGTAGTGTCTCTACTTTAAAGAATCCTCTCCTGCTGATGTTCAGGTGTATATCAGTATGTAGTGTCTCTACTTTAAAGAGTCCTCTCCTGCTGATGTTCAGGTGTATATCAGTATGTAGTGTCTCTACTTTAAAGAGTCCTCTCCTGCTGATGTTCAGGTGTATATCAGTATGTAGTGTCTCTACTTTAAAGAGTCCTCTCCTGCTGATGTTCAGGTGTATATCAGTATGTAGTGTCTCTACTTTAAAGAGTCCTCTCCTGCTGATGTTCAGGTGTATATCAGTATGCAGTGTCTCTACTTTAAAGAGTCCTCTCCTGCTGATGTTCAGGTGTATATCAGTATGTAGTGTCTCTACTTTAAAGAGTCCTCTCCTGCTGATGTTCAGGTGTATATCAGTATGTAGTGTCTCTACTTAAAGAGTCCTCTCCTGTTGATGTTCAGGTGTATATCAGTATGTAGTGTCTCTACTTTAAAGAGTCCTCTCCTGCTGATGTTCAGGTGTATATCAGTATGTAGTGTCTCTACTTTAAAGAGTCCTCTCCTGCTGATGTTCAGGTGTATATCAGTATGTAGTGTCTCTACTTTAAAGAGTCCTCTCCTGCTGATGTTCAGGTGTATATCAGTATGTAGTGTCTCTACTTTAAAGAGTCCTCTCCTGCTGATGTTCAGGTGTATATCAGTATGTAGTGTCTCTACTTTAAAGAGTCCTCTCCTGCTGATGTTCAGGTGTATATCAGTATGTAGTATCTCTACTTTAAAGAGTCCTCTCCTGCTGATGTTCAGGTGTATATCAGTATGTAGTGTCTCTACTTTAAAGAGTCCTCTCCTGCTGATGTTCAGGTGTATATCAGTATGTAGTGTCTCTACTTTAAAGAGTCCTCTCCTGCTGATGTTCAGGTGTATATCAGTATGTAGTGTCTCTACTTTAAAGAGTCCTCTCCTGCTGATGTTCAGGTGTATATCAGTATGTAGTGTCTCTACTTTAAAGAGTCCTCTCCTGCTGATGTTCAGGTGTATATCAGTATGTAGTGTCTCTACTTTAAAGAGTCCTCTCCTGCTGATGTTCAGGTGTATATCAGTATGTAGTGTCTCTACTTTAAAGAGTCCTCTCCTGCTGATGTTCAGGTGTATATCAGCATGTAGTGTCTCTACTTTAAAGAGTCCTCTCCTGCTGATGTTCAGGTGTATATCAGTATATAGTGTCTCTACTTTAAAGAGTCCTCTCCTGCTGATGCTCAGGTGTATATCAGTATGTAGTGTCTCTACTTTAAAGAGTCCTCTCCTGCTGATGTTCAGGTGTATATCAGTATGTAGTATCTCTACTTTAAAGAGTCCTCTCCTGCTGATGTTCAGGTGTATATCAGTATGTAGTGTCTCTACTTTAAAGAGTCCTCTCCTGCTGATGTTCAGGTGTATATCAGTATGTAGTGTATCTACTTTAAAGAGTCCTCTCCTGCTGATGTTCAGGTGTATATCAGTATGTAGTGTCTCTACTTTAAAGAGTCCTCTCCTGCTGATGTTCAGGTGTATATCAGTATGTAGTGTCTCTACTTTAAAGAGTCCTCTCCTGCTGATGTTCAGGTGTATATCAGTATGTAGTGTCTCTACTTTAAAGAGTCCTCTCCTGCTGATGTTCAGGTGTATATCAGTATGTAGTGTCTCTACTTTAAAGAGTCCTCTCCTGCTGATGTTCAGGTGTATATCAGTATGTAGTGTCTCTACTTTAAAGAGTCCTCTCCTGCTGATGTTCAGGTGTATATCAGTATGTAGTGTCTCTACTTTAAAGAGTCCTCTCCTGCTGATGTTCAGGTGTATATCAGCATGTAGTGTCTCTACTTTAAAGAGTCCTCTCCTGCTGATCTTCAGGTGTATATCAGTATGTAGTGTCTCTACTTTAAAGAGTCCTCTCCTGCTGATGCTCAGGTGTATATCAGTATGTAGTGTCTCTACTTTAAAGAGTCCTCTCCTGCTGATGTTCAGGTGTATATCAGTATGTAGTGTCTCTACTTTAAAGAGTCCTCTCCTGCTGATGTTCAGGTGTATATCAGTATGTAGTGTCTCTACTTTAAAGAGTCCTCTCCTGCTGATGTTCAGGTGTATATCAGTATGTAGTGTCTCTACTTTAAAGAGTCCTCTCCTGCTGATGTTCAGGTGTATATCAGTATGTAGTGTCTCTACTTTAAAGAGTCCTCTCCTGCTGATGTTCAGGTGTATATCAGTATGTAGTGTCTCTACTTTAAAGAGTCCTCTCCTGCTGATGTTCAGGTGTATATCAGTATGTAGTGTCTCTACTTTAAAGAGTCCTCTCCTGCTGATGTTCAGGTGTATATCAGTATGTAGTGTCTCTACTTTAAAGAGTCCTCTCCTGCTGATGTGCAGGTGTATATCAGTATGTAATGTCTCTACTTTAAAGAGTCCTCTCCTGCTGATGTTCAGGTGTATATCAGTGTGTAGTGTCTCTACTTTAAAGAGTCCTCTCCTGCTGATGTGCAGGTGTATATCAGTATGTAATGTCTCTACTTTAAAGAGTCCTCTCCTGCTGATGTTCAGGTGTATATCAGTATGTAGTGTCTCTACTTTAAAGAGTCCTCTCCTGCTGATGTTCAGGTGTATATCAGTATGTAGTGTCTTTACTTTAAAGAGTCCTCTCCTGCTGATGTTCAGGTGTATATCAGTATGTAGTGTCTCTACTTTAAAGAGTCCTCTCCTGCTGATGCAAAAAGCATAATAGGGCCCCTTTAAGTACAGGAATGAGTGACGGTCCATCACTGTGCGTGGCTCACAGTCCTCTGACAGGATGTTTCGTGGAAGCATTGGTCTCTGCTCATGTATTTAACGTTGTCCTTACGCCCTGCTGTGACACTTCCTTCTGTCTTTCACAGAGCATCAGAGGATTACAAAAACCATCAGTTAGCAGCAACAAAACACACTCCACATTAAAGCAAATTGCTCTGTGCGGTTGTTGATAGTTCCTCATTGTTGGAGCTGTGATGCTGATTGTGGCTGAAGGGGCCTTCAGATGACTGATAAGCGTTGATGAATGAAAATGGAAATGCTTTTCAGCGTTTGGCCGTCAAAGGGGAATCAAACGGGAGGAGAGGGGCCGAGGAGGTAGAGCATTTGCCTTTTTGCAATTAACAAGATATGTCCCTTTTTTTTGTGGTCAGAAAAATGGAAATGGCTTTTAAGGTCGTAAAGGTCGAGCGCATCGAAGCATGGTGGCTCCGCAATTACTCTTCAGGCAGCGGCTCGATCGGGGGGAGGGTGGGGGGTCCGAAGAGCGTCGACGGTCAAATTAACGAGTCGCCCGGCTCCCTGTTGAAAAGATCACATGTGATTACCGTACATCAAACAGACAGAGCGCTCAAATTATCGCCTCCCTCACTGTGAAGTCAGAGAAAGGGATAAAACGCTGACAGACTGATTAGTTAAAGGCTTTAAATGTCAAAACTTCCACTGTCCACAGCTGGAGTGAATCTGCAGAGGGGGGGGGCGTCCTCCAGTTTACACCAAATATAACTAATGACTGCCCTCATAACATCAGTGAGGACACGCTGGATATCATCTGTGAAGCGGAGACAACCAGTGGTGCTTTTTGTCCATTTGTGCGTTAATTATTCTCTATACATATCATTTAATATGTTCAGCGTTACACTGGGAGCTATTCAGACAATTACTATAGTTTCCACCGTGGCTTAAAACTTTCTATTCATGGAGGTTTAAAGGCCCGGACACACCAACCCGATTTTGGCAGTCGATAGATGTCGGCCGTCGATGAGCGTCCTGTCGCCCTGCCCAGAGTTAGGAAAAGGGACCACATTACTCCTGTTCTGGCTGCCTTACACTGGCTCCCTATAGAACACAGGATAGAATTTAAAATTCTTCTTCTCGCCTACAAAGCCCTTAATGGGCAGGCGCCATCTTACCTTAAAGAACTCATTATACCCTACTGTCCTACTAGCATTGTGTTCCAAGAATGCAGGGTTGTTGGTTGTTCCTAGAGTCTCTAAAAGTACAATGGGAGCCAGAGCCTTTTCTTATCAAGCTCCACATTTGTGGAATCAGCTTCCAGTTTGTGTTCGGGCGGCAGACACCCTATCCGTTTTTAAGAGTGCGCTTAAGACCTTCCTTTTTGATAAAGCTTATAGTTAGGGCTGATTAGATTCAGCCCCTAGTTTTGCTGATATAGGCTTAGTTTGTCGGGGGACATCTTACTTCTTCCTTCTCTCTGTCTATACCTGTGTACTCTCATGTTCCGATTAACCCAGCTTCCCCACATGTCTTTCTTTTTGGTGTCTATATACGCCGGGATCCGGAGTCATGGATGATCCTGCGGTCCTGTGTCCTGGATCGCGAGCCCTGGATCTTGAGTCGTGGCTGTGGTCCTGGATCATAGGTCCTGGATGGATATCCTCGTGGATTCATCTTCCTATTATACACACAAGCATTTCCAAACATTTGGACTACCTCTGTTGCAATTGTATTATCTTTTCAATTTACACACGGCATCTATTGCACGTCTGTCCGTCCTGGGAGAGGGATCCCTCCTCTGTTGCTCTCCCTGAGGTTTCTCCCATGTTCCCTTTAAACTGTGGGTTTTCTCCGGAAGTTTTTCCTTGTACGATGTGAGGGTCTAAGGACAGAGGGTCTAAGGACAGAGGGTCTAAGGACAGAGGGTCTAAGGACAGAGGGTGTCGTATTGTCATATTCTGTACAAACTGTAAAGTCCACTGAGACAAATGTAACATTTGTGATATTAGGCTATATAAATAAACATTGATTGATTGATTGGTGTGTCCCGCACCGTTGTGTCTTTTCGGCCGTGCCGACACCATCCGCCACCGATTCGACAAGTTGAATCGGTCGGCTGTCGGCCAAAGAAATCACTCTGATTGGCTGTTCAGCTTAGCGAATCAGTGAATGAGAAGCGAAACGATTAAGAAGGCAGATCTGAGATTTCATTTACCTCCAGCTCTCGACTCAGGTTCGGGAAAGCCCCGTGAGCTTCTCGCTGTACAGGGAAAATGGAACGCACACGCTATTTGTTGTTTGTTCATATCACGCAGTCTGTTCTTCTTCTCTCGGTTATCACGCAGTCTGTTTTCCGGTTGTTGCCTCTTTTGAATGACGAATACACACTACCGCCGCCTGCTGGTAAGGAGAGTTATTGCCACTCACGCATGCGCAGTTCGAACGTGCTACTTGGCCGTCGGCTGAAGTCTTGTCGGTGTGTTCCAGTGCGACACATGGCCGAGACGCAGAGACGCGAGGCGACGCAGCAGTCGGGTTCCGTCGGGACGTGTTCTTTGGTGTCAGCTTGGTGTGTCTGGGCCTTAAGACAAGAGTACAAGAAGAAGATCACAGTTATCGTGTGAAGTTTGTGATTCATGTGCAAACAGGAAACATCTCATCTACTTTGAACTTTTTCACATTTGGCCTCAGCTGTGAAATGCATCAAAAACCATAAACCATACGACGCTATCCTCTGCTAGAGATGTATGTACTGTTGGGCTTGATGTAAGGTCATTTGATTACAAAACAACGTGTGAACTTTAACATTAACACAATAAATAATAAAATAAAGTGTCTTCTAAATAACTTACATTTGAAAGTCGGTCAACGACTGATGTTTCCTTGTTTCTCCGATGTTCCTCAGGTTTAATATTTGTCTTGTTTTCTGTCAGGAAGCAATCACTGAGCACAGAAACTGAATCAAAGTTACATTTAAAAGTATGTGTGTTATTAGAATCCTGCAGGGCGGGTAGACGTGTTTTAAAAACCACTTGCATCGCTGTTGAATGAAAATGGGACGTGTGTTCAAACACTAACACACACACACACACACACACACACACACACACGTATAGAGGGTAAAGCACCTTCTCAAGTCTCTCTCTCTCACCGTAATGATCTTCCTGTAGTGCTTCATGAAAATCCTCCACAGTCCCTCCTTCACTTCCCCCTCCTCTTGTCCCTGATGAGCAGGAGCTTCCCTTCATCATCAGCTGCACCATAATGTACTTTAGTGTGGGGACGAGGGGGAGACAATGGGAGGATGGATTGAAAACAGATTCTCATATAAGCTGATCCCACATTAGGGGATGTATATAATACGCCAGAGTCATCAAGGGTTCGTTCGGAGCAATCGGAGTGATGCATCGACGGAGGACACTTCTCTCAGGAGTTTGGCTTTTCCTGCATCCCTCAAACACACCTTCTGGTTTCATCAGATATTAAAGGTCTCCTGTGATACTGTTTCTCATCAATATATTACAGGTCTCACTGAACTGCTTTTTCTTCCGGGAAAAGATTGTCCCACTCTTGACCTAACAATCAACATCGGCACCTCAGTTGTTTCCCCGACTCAGACTGCAAGGAATCTGGGTGTGACCCTAGATAACAACCTGTCCTTCACTGCAAACATCGCTGCTACAACCCGCTGCTGCAGATACACGCTTTACAACATCAGGAAGATACGTCCCCAGCTGACCCAGAAAGCGACTCAGGTTCTGGTCCAGGCTCTCGTCATCTCACGCCTAGACTACTGCAACTCCCTCCTGGCTGGTCTACCTGCATGTGCCATCCGACCTCTGCAGCTCATCCAGAATGCAGCAGCTCGTCTGGTCTTCAACCTTCCTAAATGTTCCCACACCACTCCGCTCCTCCGCTCCCTTCACTGGCTTCCGGTAACTGCTAGAATCCACTTCAAGACACTGGTACTTGCTTACCATGCTGTGAATGGATCTGGCCCTTCCTACATCCAGGACATGGTTAAACCGTACACCCCAGCACGTGCACTCCGCTCTGCATCAGCCAAACGACTCGCTGCACCCTCGCTGCGAGGGGGACCCAAGTTCCCATCAGCAGAAACACGTGGGTTTGCTATCCTGGCTCCAAGATGGTGGAATGAGCTCCCCATTGAGATCAGGACAGCAGATAGCTTACACACCTTCCAGACTGAAAACTCATCTCTTTCGACTCCACTTCCAGCGATAGAATTACTAACAAAGCACTTTTATACTAATAAAGGACTGAACTTTTCTTCAAGGTTGTATCTTGTTGGTCGAACGCACTTATTGTAAGTCGCTTTGGATAAAAGCGTCAGCTAAATGTAATGTAATGTCTCAGATATATCCAGAACCTGTCTCTGATTGGCTGAAACACCAAACAGATCATTGCATTACCCATAATCCCCTCTGTTTCAGCCCTGTTTCCAAAGTGCCGATTCTCTGTCAGATGAAAATAAGGAGCCCCTCCCCACGCCCCTCTGAGAGAGATTTGGTTACAAAGAACTCAATGGTGCTCTAGGAGGAGATTCATGTGATAAGGGGGGGGGGGGTTACCTTGGTTGCTGATTGGCTAACGGTTACACAAGACAAAACATCGTTATGACATCATCAAGTGGCCAAAATCTGATCAGCTCATTTTCAGACAGGTTTTTATAGAAATGGATCAAAAAGAGAGAGAATCTTTGTTCCTGAAACTTTCAGAGTCTCTTTCCACAGAGGGGACACATGTTGATGTAGAAGAGACATGAAGAAGAGGGGACACATGTTGATGTAGAAGAGACATGAAGAAGAGGGGACACATGTTGATGTAGAAGAGACATGAAGAAGAGGGGACACATGTTGATGTAGAAGAGACATGAAGAAGAGGGGACACATGTTGATGTAGAAGAGACATGGAGAAGAGGGGACACATGTTGATGTAGAAGAGACATGGAGAAGAGGGGACACATGTTGATGAAGAAGAGACATGAAGAAGAGAGGACACATGTTGATGTAGAAGAGACATGAAGAAGAGGGGACACATGTTGATGTAGAAGAGACATGGAGAAGAGGGGACACATGTTGATGTAGAAGAGACATGAAGAAGAGAGGACACATGTTGATGTAGAAGAGACATGAAGAAGAGGGGACACATGTTGATGTAGAAGAGACATGGAGAAGAGGGGACACATGTTGATGTAGAAGAGACATGAAGAAGAGGGGACACATGTTGATGTAGAAGAGGCATGAAGAAGAGGGGACACATGTTGATGTAGAAGAGACATGAAGAAGAGGGGACACATGTTGATTTAGAAGAGACATGAAGAATAGGGGACACATGTTGATGTAGAAGAGACATGAAGAAGAGAGGACACATGTTGATGTAGAAGAGACATGAAGAAGAAGGGACACATGTTGATGTAGAAGAGACATGAAGAAGAGAGGACACATGGTGATGTAGAAGAGACATGAAGAAGAGGGGACACATGTTGATGTAGAAGAGACATGAAGAAGACGGGACACATGTTGATGTAGAAGAGACATGGAGAAGAGGGAACACATGTTGATGTAGAAGAGACATGAAGAAGAGGGGACACATGTTGATGTAGAAGAGACATGGAGAAGAGGGGACACATCTTGATGTAGAAGAGACATGAAGAAGAGGGGACACATGTTGATGTAGAAGAGACATGAAGAAGAGGGGACACATCTTGATGTTGAAGAGACATGAAGAAGAGGGGACACATGTTGATGTAGAAGAGACATGGAGAAGAGGGGACACATGTTTATGTAGAAGAGACATGAAGAAGAAGGGACACATGTTGATGTTGAAGAGACATGGAGAAGAGGGGACACATGTTGATGTAGAAGAGACATGAAGAATAGGGGACACATGTTGATGTAGAAGAGACATGGAGAAGAGGGGACACATGTTGATGTAGAAGAGACATGGAGAAGAGGGGACACATGTTGATGTAGAAGAGACATGAAGAAGAGGGGACACATGTTGATGTAGAAGAGACATGAAGAAGAGGGGACACATGTTGATGTAGAAGAGACATGAAGAAGAGGGGACACATGTTGATGTAGAAGAGACATGAAGAAGAGGGGACACATGTTGATGTAGAAGAGACATGAAGAAGAGGGGACACATGTTGATGTAGAAGAGACATGAAGAAGAGGGGACACATGTTGATGTAGAAGAGACATGAAGAAGAGGGGACACATGTTGATGTAGAAGAGACATGAAGAAGAGCGGACACATGTTGATGTAGAAGAGACATGAAGAAGAGCGGACACATGTTGATGTAGAAGAGACATGAAGAAGAGAGGACACATGTTGATGTAGAAGAGACATGAAGAAGAGGGGACACATGTTGATGTAGAAGAGACATGAAGAAGAGGGGACACATGTTGATGTAGAAGAGACATGAAGAAGAGAGGACACATGTTGATGTAGAAGAGACATGAAGAAGAGGGGACACATGTTGATGTAGAAGAGACATGAAGAAGAGGGGACACATGTTGATGTAGAAGAGACATGAAGAAGGATTTTGCACGATAGGTGCTTTAATATTCAGCGTGGATCCTCTCTGTCTTCAGGACGATGTTCCTTAAGGCTCTTTGTTCATAGATCTCACAGATTGTTTCTTTATTTTTTAACAAATATTGATTTATTGAACACATATATTGAATTTAAAGTTGACTGAAACGAAACAATAAAACGTTTGAAATGTTTAACGTATCTAATTATAACCAAAATGAATAAAATATCATCAGTTACTGACATACAAACGTAATTACTTTCTATAATGGATATTTTTTGATGTAAATTAAATGAAATACGTTTAAAATGCTACCCCCTCTTTTCCTTTATGTGATTAACAAGTTGATCCAAGTGGGTAAGAAGAAACACCTTCACCTCATCAACGCTTCACGAGTTTTAAAATAATACATTTCATTTATATATACACTTTGAAAACAACGTCATCTCAAGGTGCTTCACAAGGAGGAAATAATAAAAAGTTATCCGAGGAGCATATTGAATAAAATATGTTAACAAAAGGTTAGAATAAAATATTTAATAATATAAAAGCCCTTTTTTGTCTTGAAAAGCTCCAGATGCTTTCTGTGGCTCCTGTCGACCCTGTGTTCAGAGTCACGATGAAGGACGCTCTGCAGCTCAGACTGAAGGAGACGCTCTGATTTCAGCCCAACAACAGGCACCGTGAGATCAGGTAAGGCTGAGTCATGTGACAATGTGTACGATGTTCTAATGAAAAGTGTGTGAGGCCTCTGTGAAACTGAAATGATAATCACATACTGTAACATTCAGCTTGATTCAAACAAGACTACAAAAAAATATATGATATTAAGACCTAAAAAATGTTTCGTACAATTGTTAGTACAACCTGGCTTCTTTATCGCAGGCAAATTGTGTAATTTATAGTTTATTGTATCTTTGATATTTGTCTGCATGCTTCTTGAGTGATACATTAAGATATTAAGCTACCTTCCCTTGTATCTCTTTGCTGTAACAGTCAGACATCGGTTGGACGAATAAAGGGCAAAAGCGCAGATACGATAATGATACGATACGATAATACCTCCTTCGCGTCGAAAGGAGCCAGTTGAGGTGGTTCGGGCACCTAGTTAGGATGCCACCTGGGCGCCTCCCTAGGGAGGTGTTCCAGGCACGTCCAGCTGGGAGGAGACCGAGGGGTAGACCTAGGACCAGGTGGAGGGATTATATCTCTTCGCTGGCCTGGGAGCGCCTTGGGATCCCCCAGTCAGAGCTGGTTGATGAGGGGAAAGGAACGTTTGGGGCTCTCTGCTGGAACTGCTACCCCCGAGACCCGACCACGGATGAGCGGGAGAAGACGGATGGATGGACGATAACACTTTAATGGTCAGATCAAGTCTGAAATTTGACTTGCATCACAGCAGCTCCATGTGGGACATCAACATAGACAAATATCAAGACACAATAAACTGTCACGGTTTGAGTTGTTGTGTGTCTAGTTTTGGGGTTATTTTGCTCTTTCTGTCCTCCCTGTCGTTAGTGTCCCTGGTGTGTCTGATTGTGTTCACCTGTGGCCCTTGTGTTTCTCCTCCCCTGCCCTTGTGTTTCTCGTCTCGTGATTACCCCTCCCTGTATTTAGTCTCGTCTCTTCCTGTGTTCAGTGTTGGTTCAATGTTTGTCGTTCATGTCTCCCTTCATGTTGTTCACAGTCCCTTTTTGTTTGGATGCTACCCATACTTGACAACCTTGAGACCTCAGAAATCGGGAGCATTTCAAAACCACCGCGGGGGGTTGGATCGCCGGAGCTGTATTAGCTTAACATTAACATGCTTATTGTAGTTGTTAGTGCACTGTCTTGCGGCCTGTAGCAAGGAAAGGAGTGAGCAGAGGGTAGAGTTGTCGATTCTTGTTCAGTTTACTGTGACTCTCTCCCTCACCCTCTCAGACTGTCAGTTGCGCGCGCTACTAAAGAGACGCGCTACCATGGAAACCAAACAATGGTGGAGCTGTATTAAAGTCCGAGTGGAAACAGTCCTGAGTAAATCTGATGTTTGTCAGAAATCGGGAGAAATATAACCCCGGGAGGAAACCGGGAGAGGGCAATGAAACCGGGAGTCTCCCGCGAAAATCGGGAGGGTTGGCAAGTGTGATGCTACCTCGTGCTACAGTACCTGTTCATGGATTCTTGTTTTTTCAGCTTTTGTGAATAAAGCTCGCCTTTTGTTCCATTTTGAAACCTGCTTCCCTTCTCATTCTGCACTTGGGTCCTATTTCCCCCAACCCTGACATAAACAATGTTATGATATAATATACAGAAACACATCTCTGATCTCCCACCCCCATGATCTGTGGGCACTTGGTACAGTCTGAGGGGCACTTCCTGTATTTAGGAGCTCTTCCACCTGGTGCTCACCTTTGCTCCGGTCTTACAGGATGTCCCTCCAACTGCACTCAGATCAGCTACTGTAAGGTTACTCAATATAAATAATAATACAAGTTAGAACAAGTTCAGGCACATTCCCTTATGTTTGGCAGAAGTGGAAACAACCTAACTGCCAGCTCTACTACACAGACTGAGATGAGGAATGTCATGATGTTGAAACGTGACATGTTTGTTAATGATGTCAAGAAACTCACAGGAGAACATTTCATATTAAGAGTAAACTATACGATATGAAGTGCATGCACAACGGTCCATTGATCACATTAGAACAAAGTCAATTCCTAAAAAAGGTGATCAGTGTAGTTGCTTTTAATCTAACAAACAGGTGCATTTGTTGGGGACTATTTTCAGCGGCGGATTAATCCATGTGTTGTGCTAAAGTGTGTATTTGGGCCAGCATGACGGTGTAGATTAGATTGAGTCAAATATACTTTAGTGTGAGTTAATGGTAAAACATGTCACTAAGTGCAACAGAGGGAACTATAGATGTGTTTTGACTTTATATCAATGGAGCTTTACGGCACAGAGGAGGAACATATGTCAGCTTTGATACACACAATACTTGTTAGTAGATGTATTCAGTGCTTTTTGAGTATATGCATGACATTTGTTATCAGCACAAAATGTAAAAAAGATGGACGTCATGCAGGGTGGAGAACAATAGCAGGGACACTTTGAAAATCAATCCAAAGTTTGAAGAATTATGTGATGACCCTGGTGCGTGTGTGTGTGTGTGTGTGTGTGTGTGTGTGTGTGTGTGTGTGTGTGTGTGTGTGTGTGTGTGTGTGTGTGTGTGTGTGTGTGTGTGTGTGTGTGTGTGTGTGTGTGCGCACTTAACCATGTTTACGATTGTGCTTTTAATATGGATTCATAGACTTCTTTCTTTTGCTTGATTGCATTTTCACATCAGTCGTCAAAATGCATTTAAAAAACAATTTGATACGAGACGGCGAGAGGCCAAGAGCCGCTGAGATCGGCCGGATAAATAAAAGCAATGATGATGCCAGAGACCACCATCAATCATTAGCATACGTAAGGAAGTGTGTGTGTGTGTGTGTGTGTGTGTGTGTGTGTGTGTGTGTGTGTGTGTGTGTGTGTGTGTGTGTGTGTGAGGACAATTTGAAGACATAAAGTTGATGTCTATTATCAATCATTTGCATACGGAGGTGTGTAGATGAGGAAATTGAGTGTGTACACGAGAGATGAGCGTGGAAACTTTGTCTTCAAATCGCTCCGTCTGTAATTCTTGGTAGCAGTTAATTCATCATCTGTGCCGAGGCGTCGGGCGTCCGCGGGCGTTTAGGACTAATATTTCAGCTCCCATTACAGCGGCGGAGCAGAGAGACGAGGCTCCGGGTTGACCTCTGACCTCAGCAGCATGACCCCATCCATCACAGAGGGAGAGGGAAAATATTAAGAGGGAGACATTATTAGTTAGATTACAGAGGAGAGAGATTCAGCTGTCAGCAGCTGTCTGTCTGTTTACCTCTCCGTCTGTTTAACTGTCTAAGAAAAATGGTTTAAAATTAGAGATAAATATGTTCTGTAGTCCTGAGAAAAATGTCTAAATTGCAGACAAACATGTACTAAAGGTACCAAGGTACTGATCAGAGTTCCATCGCTGAGGTCTACTAGAATAGATTTACATTGTTCAATGTTCCAAACTCACATTGGTTTCTCATCCAGCATCTCTGTATAGTCTGTGTATTCACTCTCTGTCCTACACGGCTTGTTGGAGCTCCTGCCCCCCCCCCCCCCCATCTCTGTGAGCCCAGTGGCCGTCTGCGAGACAGCGAGACACAGCCTGAAACACACACACCCGCAGCCTGGCTGGGAGTGTGTGTGTGCCCAGGCTGAGTTCCGCGGTGTCTCGCTGTCTCGCCGACCCCACACCAGTGAGACAGCTCACAGTGTCCCGCTCCTCGCAACGTCCCGCCGAGTGTGTGTGTGTGAGGAAGTCCGCGGATTGGTCCAAACGTAACGGGTCCGCGGACGTAACGTCACTATACCCAGGAAGTAAACAATGGAAGAAGAGAAATGTCCATCGAGGCGTTCTGGGGCAGCACAGACAGGTCTTCTCTGTGTCAGAGTGTTACTCCCTACAGGGTGCACTTTGAGGGTTTGAGACTCTGCAGACCGTTCACATGCAGAAGCTTCAGAACACAAGGGGACGGGTCAGAACCAGAGAAGCATGACATGAGACCTTTAATGTTTCAAGTTGTTTATCACGCAACAATGTCAATCGTTAACTTCTTTCTGCTGTTCAAATGTGAGGATTTGCAGCATGTCGTATTTGCTGATAGACATCGAGCTTCACGATGAATTCAACGGCTACAAAGACATTAAACATAAGAAATACAAAAGAAGAAAAGCTTTAACATTAGAAGTATCTGTTATCCGTCAAAAATGAAATGAGCAATTACTTTCAATAGTGATATAAACAGTGGCAACCTTTGGTCCTGAGACGGCGTAAGTATATAGCTAAGGAAAGTGTGTGTGTGTGTCCATCCATCCATCCATCTTCTCCCGCTTATCGGTGGTCGGGTCGCGGGGGTAGCAGTTCCAGCAGAGAGCCCCAAGCGCTCTCTACCATAGGTGAGGGTAGGAACGAAAATGGCCCGGTAGACAGAGAGCTTTAATAATAATAATTCCATTACATTTATTATAGCGCTTTTTCAATGACTCAAAGCGCTTTACATATACACACATTACACATATATCATACATGCAATGGTCACTGTGGACAATACCCACAGGAGCAAGTTCAGGTGAAGTGTCTTGCCCAAGGACACACCGGCTTTACAGACGCAGCAGCGGCGGGTTTCACCCCTTGATCTGATGATCATTGCACAGCGCACTGCGCCACACCGCCCATCTTCACGCCTCGAGGTCATCGAGGCGCTTTTACAAGTACACATTGGTATCATACATGTACTGTGGACAATACCCACAGGAGCAAATCCGGGTGAAGTGTCTTGCCCAAGGACACAACGGCCTGACGCAGTGGCGGCAGGAGCGGGTTTCGAACTGGAGTTCCCCAGCACCCCCTTGATCTGATGATCGGATGCACAGACCACTGCGCCACCCGTCCCACCTTCTGGGCGAAAAAGCTGATTCGTGGTTCCACGATCAGGACGGAATCCGCATTGTTCCTCCTCAATCTGAGGTTCGACAATCGGCCTGACCCTCCTTTCGAGTACCTTAGAGTCAACTTTCCCGGGGAGGCCGAGTAGTGTGATGCCTCTGTAATTGGCACACACCCTCTGATCCACAAATGAGTGTGTGTGTGTGTCACTCATTTGAAATGTTAAAGGTCCCATGTCGTGCTTTTCCGGTTATTACCCGTCCCCTTGTGTGTTATGAAGGTTTTTCTGCATGTAAACGGTCTGCAGAGTCAAAGACCCTCAAAGTACACCTGGAAACCTGTCTGCTCCTCGCAGCAGCAAGCCTCGCCACGTCCCGACCAATCAGAGCACACTGGGCTCAGGGGGGGGGGGGGGCAGGAGCTCCAACAAGCCGTGTAGGACAGAGAGTGAATACACAGACTCTACAGAGATGCTGTGAGAAACCAATGTGAGTTTGGAACATTGAACAATGTACATCTATTCTAGTAGACCTCAACAATGGAGCTATGATCAGTAGAAATGGCCATGACCTTTAAATAAAGTTGGGGATGGTCATCATGTGAAAACAGGCTTTGTATCCATCGATCCTCACCTGTGTGTGAAAGTCTGAAGAGTCCAATCGGCTGCCTTTCAGTAAGAGGTGACAGACTGCGCATTTAGAGACATGTCAGGAGTTATTGACTAGCTTGTGTGAATGAGACATTTCTCTTGAGTCTCCATGCTTTAATGTTCAAAAAGCTCTTTATTTTTCTCTGTGCTGCAGCACCTCTTTTCACCCTCTGTCTGAAACCAGAGCCCAGTCTGCTCTGATTGGTTAGCTGGCCGGCTCTGTTGTGATTGGTCAACGGCTTAGAGATGTCACGCCCCTTAGCCTATCAAGTGAGTGTTGATGTCATTATGTTCCGGAACTTTTGGATTTGAACCTTTGCAGACCGTTTACATATATTATTATACTACAAATATTAAATCTGCATTTTGAATTCATATTAGTTCAGTTGTTATAGGTCATGAACTTATTGAAAGAATAACATAACCGTAACCAGAACAGCAGGCAAAGTGTTTGTCTGTTCTTCTGCTGGAGCACAGGGTGTGTGTGTGTGTGTGTGTGTGTGTGTGTGTGTGTGTGTGTGTGTGTGTGTGTGTGTGTGTGTGTGTGTGTGTGTGTGTGTGT
>NW_022991230.1:0-29949 GCF_902827175.1 Gymnodraco acuticeps
GCACATACACACACACACACCCACACCCACTCGTACTTGCTCTTGTCACACTGTGTCCTTTGCCTGGTGAAGCTGCGCAGACTGTTGTAAGGTCTGAGCAGAACTGACAGTCTGAGATTCAGAACACATGCAGCTTTTCCATGCATGCCCATTCCCAACAGCGATGTGCGACACCATTTACAGTATGACACTTATCCTATAGGCTGGAATTCATTTCAAACAGGTTTGAATCAAAATAATGTGTGCTGCTTATTGCAAATCAAGTCTTCAACAAGTTCATTTGCTCGTATGTACATGCTTTAATGTGTGAGAGAGGAACTCCCTCTGGAGGGAACGCAGGGATTTGAGCCTCTGGAAACCATTTACATGCACTAACACACTCCTCAGGGAAGGGAACACCATAACAAATGGCCTCTTTAATCCCTATATAGACTTCCCATCTATTTCACTGAAGCTGCTTTGGACTCCAAAACAAGTTATTCAAGTATTTTGGCACTAGACATTTGAGTAGAAGAAGTGAAGAGTTCCAATTGTAGATGCAATTTAGTCTTTTTCAAACCAATGAGCAGCTTCTTAAAGTCCCATCCGTCACTTAGGTACAATCATTGCCTGCTTAGTGATACTGCAAGTACCGTTTAAATGTAATTATGTTTAAAGGTCTCCTATTATATTGTTTCTCATCAATATATCACAGGTCTCAGATATATCCAGAGCCTGTCTCTGATTGGCTGAAACACCAAACAGGTCATTGCAGCATTACCCATAATCCCCTCTGTTTCAGCCCTGTTTCCAAAGTGCTGATTCTCTGTCTGTTACTTTAGATGAAAATAAGGAGCCCCTCCCCACGCCCCTCTGAGAGACATTTGGTTACAAAGAACTCAATGGAGCTCTAGGAGGAGATTCAGGTGATAAGGGGGGGGGGGGGGTTACCTTGGTTGCTGATTGGCTAATTACACAAGACAAAACATCGTTCAAGTGGCCAAAATCTGATCAGCTCATTTTCACACATGTTGATGTAGAAGAGACATGAAGAAGAGAGGACACATGTTGATGTAGAAGAGACATGAAGAAGAGGGGACACATGTTGATGTAGAAGAGACATGAAGAAGAGGGGACACATGTTGATGTAGAAGAGACATGAAGAAGAGGGGACACATGTTGATGTAGAAGAGACATAAAGAAGAGGGGACACATGTTGATGTAGAAGAGACATGAAGAAGAGGGGACACGTGTTGATGTAGAAGAGACATGAAGAAGAGGGGACACATGGTGATGTAGAAGAGACATGAAGAAGAGGGGACACATGTTGATGTAGAAGAGACATGAAGAAGAGGGGACACATGTTGATGTAGAAGAGACATGAAGAAGAGGGGACACATGTTGATGTAGAAGAGACATGAAGAAGAGGGGACACGTGTTGATGTAGAAGAGACATGAAGAAGAGGGGACACATGTTGATGTAGAAGAGACATGAAGAAGAGGGGACACATGTTGATGTAGAAGAGACATGAAGAAGAGGGGACACATGTTGATGTAGAAGAGACATGAAGAAGAGGGGACACATGTTGATGTAGAAGAGACATGAAGAAGAGGGGACACATGTTGATGTAGAAGAGACATGGAGAAGAGGGGACACATGTTGATGTAGAAGAGACATGAAGAAGAGGGGACACATGTTGATGTAGAAGAGACATGGAGAAGAGGATTTTGCACAATAGGAGACCTTTAATGTGAGAAGCTACTTAATGTGCAGTCCAGTCAGCCACAGCCCAGCTACAGTCAGAGAAGAAGAGCGGGCATCGACCTGCTATGCGTTCCCCATGCATCATGTTTTATCAAGCGATATTTGATCTGCTTAATGGACGCCCCACGGCCCTCCAACATCTCTGATGGGCCTCCGTAGAGCCGGCTGCTATTAATAACAGAGCGTCATCATAACTCCTCTCCTGGCTGTCAGAACGTGACAGAGGACCTGCTGAATGGGAAGTGACAGCGAATCACCGCTGTGCATAACTCTCAGCAACGACACATGAAATATTATTTTCTCACAGTTGGCGTTTCAGACCGTGTTGGCTGTCAAAACACGGCACAGAGATTGTGTGTTTTTCGCCGAAGCTTTTAGGATTCCTGCTGTTGTGAAAATAAAGAATGTCCTCTTCCAATGTGAGAGTAACGTGATAACAAAGGTATCCCAACTGTAGCTGTGAACATGACAGGATGTGTGATTACCTAGAAGAGCATCAGGACTGTTTGAGGCAGATGATAGCTATGCGATGAACATGATGATTCAGCCTCTATGGAGAGAGACATCAAGCATGCTCATTTCTGACGTGGAGCTAATCTGAACTAAACCTTGAATACTGCTTTCTATTCCTCCATCTTGTGACTGTGTAACTCCCTCTCTTGGATATCAGCATGTGAAGGACACTGTTCAGGAACTAGTGGATGCTCTGTATGTGAAAAGTGAGAGTTTTGAGGGAAAAGTGAGAATTTTGCAATTTAGAGAAAAAGTCAGAATTTTGAGATTTTGAGAAAAATTCTGAATTTTGAGATTTTAACAAAAAGACAACATTTTCAGAAAAAGACAGCATTTTAATGAAAAAGTCAGAATTTTGACAAAAAGTCAGAATGTTGAGATTTTGAGAAAAAGTGAGATTTTTGAGATTTTGAGAAAACAATCTGAATTTTGAGATTTTAAAAAAAAGTCAGGATTTTGAGAAAAAGTCTGAATTTTGAGATTTTTAAAAAAAGTGAGATTTTGAGAAAATATTCTGAATTTTTAGATTTTGAGAAAAAGTCCGAATTTTGAGAAAAATTCAGACTTTGAGATTTTGAGAAAAAGTTAGGATTTTTAGAAAAAGTCTACATTTTGAGAAAAAGTCTGAATTTTGAGAAAAAGTCCGAATTTTGAGAAAAATTCAGAATTTGAGATTTTGAGAAAAACTCAGTATTTTGTACCTGACAGGATGATTACCTAGAAGACCCGGTATTCCTCCATCTTGTGACTGTGTAACTCCCTCTCTTGGATATCAGCATGTGAAGGACACTGTTCAGGAACTAGTTGATGCTCTGTATGTGATGACTCCTTCCATTCTGGAGAGGATCACAGATACATGGATCCTGAGATTGAAGCTCAAGCCGGGGACGAGTGATATTTTTCCTAACACCTGCGAACTGACTCCTTCAATTAGGTTTTTCATACATAAATCTCTTTCTTCATCCTTCATCTATGTATTTCCTTATTCTCAGTCTTTCTTTGACGCCCAGTGTCTGCATTGTTTAAGTGCAATAAAACAATGAAGACACAAACTCAGAACAGCGAGGAACTGAGCCAAACCCTTTGGGCACCGCCATGTATTTTGTGTAATGACCAAGGATCAGTTGCAACAAGTGGGCTTTTAGTCTGTGAAGGAAGGTGTCATATCAATGGGGATTTTGTTTCACCATTTTAGACCCAGGTTCGTTGAGGGGAACCTGAGTCCAACTCACATTTAGGGAGTAGCGAGCCGATCGGCCCAATGCAGAGCGAAGGCATACATTTGTTTCCTTGACACCACACTCACCTGTATCGGAAATATGACCCAAACTCGAGAAGCCAATTAGCATAGCACACATTAGCAGATCTTAAAGACTAGAAATAGGGAGCAACAGCTAGCCTAGGTCCGTCTGACTGTAAATAAACCCATCTACTCTAAAGCTCACTTTAACGTTTTTTGCTTTCGAACATCAAACTCAGCCTGGAGCTTGAAGTGTGGCTCTGAAAAGTTGCTAGTTCTCCTCTTCAGTCAGCTTTGATTGGCAACTGTAGTAATGGACTTCAGCGGCGAACCAATGGCTCTTCAATGTTGCGGTGGAACCCTGTGCTCATGTTTTATTTGGTGTTATCCGTCTCCTCTTTGGACAGATATTGGGATGTCTTGGGATCTGCCAGGCCAATCACAATCACCTTCTGTTTGAGAGGAAGCGCATACAGAGGAGTGCTGTTGAGGCACTCGTTGATAATGCCTCGTTGCGATTGAAGATGAACTGTGAAGTTCCTAAGTTCTTCAATTTGTCGATGTTAGAACCAATGGTCAGCGAACATGTCTAGAAACGTCTGAAACCACTTCCCTTCACTTGTCTGGCCAGCATGCTTGAAAAGAGAACACTGATAAAGTTAAAGTGGCTTCAAAACATGCTTGCAAATATATAATATAGTGTTTTTTGGAGAAGGTGGCACCATGCAGAGCGACAAGAGGTGGATTGGGTTATAGGAGTTATGTTTTCCTACAGTTTGACGCGTTCCCAACAACGACTCTTTGTCACTTTGGGATTCATTCGTATTCTGAATCCAAGCTGACTCGAGGGATCCTGAAATGTTTGCAGAGCTCCCTTCACGCCTCCAGGTACCCAACAGATTCATGTTCAGTGGCTTACGTTGCAGCAGAGTGCCATCATCACTACGTTCCCAAAACAGATGCACTAACAGCTTCTTTACGCCTAGATTTCTCCAGCGCTCCACATACGCCTTTGGTGGCATCTTATTGCCGTATAAGGAAGACGAGACGTTGATCCTTTGCTGGTTCTCTTACAACATGACAGACACACCATGCAGATTTCAAATGATGTCAACAATATCTGCCATGCAACTTTCCCTCCAACCCCACAAACTCAAACTTTCTCTTTGAGCCTCGCCCATACCCTTATTTTAGTTTCTTAAGATATCCTTCTCCTCCTCCTCTCTTTCTGGTTCAATCCCCATCAGAGCTGTCCTGGTGAGCAGGACCTCCCACCAGCTGCGGCTGAAAGATGACACACTCTAACTCTGAGAGAGAAAATGAAATATGTGCCACTGCAACTTTTGCAGCTTCACACACAACGTCTCAACATCTGTGTGTCATTTAAAGGTCTATTATGTCTCTTCTACATCAACATGTGTCCCCTCTTCTTCATGTCTCTTCTACATCAACATGTGTCCCCTCTTCCTCATGTCTCCTCTACATCAACATGTGTCCCCTCTTCCTCATGTCTCCTCTACATCAGCATGTGTCCCCTCTTCTCCATGTCTCTTCTACATCAACATGTGTCCCCTCTTCTTCATGTCTCTTCTACATCAACATGTGTCCCCTCTTCTTCATGTCTCTTCTACATCAACATGTGTCCCCTCTTCTTCATGTCTCTTCTACATCAACATGTGTCCCCTCTTCTTCATGTCTCTTCTACATCAACATGTGTCCCCTCTTCTTCATGTCTCTTCTACATCAACATGTGTCCCCTCTTCTTCATGTCTCTTCCACATCAACATGTGTCCCCTCTTCTTCATGTCTCTTCTACATCAACATGTGTCCCCTCTTCTTCATGTCTCTTCTACATCAACATGTGTCCCCTCTTCTTCATGTCTCTTCTATATCAACATGTGTCCCCCTCTTCTTCATGTCTCTTCTACATCAACATGTGTCCCCTCTTCTTCATGTCTCTTCTACATCAAACATGTGTCCCCGTCTTCTTCATGTCTCTTCTACATCAACATGTGTCCCCTCTTCCTCATGTCTCTTCTACATCAACATGTGTCCCCTCTTCTTCATGTCTCTTCTACATCAACATGTGTCCCCTCTTCTTCATGTCTCTTCTACATCAACATGTGTCCCCTCTTCTTCATGTCTCTTCTACATCAACATGTGTCCCCTCTTCTTCATGTCTCTTCTACATCACCATGTGTCCCCTCTTCTTCATGTCTCTTCTACATCAACATGTGTCCCCTCTTCTTCATGTCTCTTCTACATCAACATGTGTCCCCTCTTCTTCATGTCTCTTCTACATCAACATGTGTCCCCTCTTCTTCATGTCTCTTCTACATCAACATGTGTCCCCTCTTCTTTCTTCATGTCTCTTCTACATCAACATGTGTCCCCTCTTCTCCATGTCTCTTCTACATCAACATGTGTCCCTTCTTCTTCATGTCTCTTCTACATCAACATGTGTCCCCTCTTCTACATGTCTCTTCTACATCAACATGTGTCCCTCTTCTTCATGTCTCTTCTACATCAACATGTGTCCCCCTCTTCTTCATGTCTCTTCTACATCAACATGTGTCCCTTCTTCTTCATGTCTCTTCTACATCAACATGTGTCCCCTCTTCTTCATGTCTCTTCTACATCAACATGTGTCCCTTCTTCTTCATGTATCTTCTACATCAACATGTGTCCCCTCTTCTTCATGTCACTTCTACATCAACATGTGTCCCCTCTTCTTTCATGTCTCTTCTACATCAACATGTGTCCCCTCTTCTTCATGTCTCTTCTACATCAACATGTGTCCCCCTCTTCTTCATGTCTCTTCTACATCAACATGTGTCCCCTCTTCTTCATGTCTCTTCTACATCAACATGTGTCCCCTCTTCTTCATGTCTCTTCTACATCAACATGTGTCCCCTCTTCTTCATGTCTCTTCTTCATCAACATGTGTCCCCTCTTCCCTCACGTCTCTTCTACATCAACATGTGTCCCCTCTTCTTCATTCTCTTCTACATCAACATGTGTCCCCTCTTCTTCATGTCTCTTCTACATCAACATGTGGTCCCCTCTTCTTCATGTCTCTTCTACATCAACATGTGTCCCCTCTTCTTCATGTCTCTTCTACATCAACATGTGTCCCCTCTTCTTCATGTCTCTTCTATCATCAACATGTGTCGCCTCTTCTTCATGTCTCTTCTACATCAACATGTGTCCCCTCTTCTTCATGTCTCTTCTACATCAACATGTGTCCCCTCTTCTTCATGTCTCTTCTACATCAACATGTGTCCCCTCTTCTTCATGTCTCTTCTACATCAACATGTGTCCCCTCTTCTTCATGTCTCTTCTACATCAACATGTGTCCCCTTCTTCTTCATGTCTCTTCTACATCAACATGTGTCCCCTCTTCTTCATGTCTCTTCTACATCAACATGTGTCCCCTCTTCTTCATGTCTCTTCTACATCAACATGTGTCCCCTCTTCTTCATGTCTCTTCTACATCAACATGTGTCCCCTCTTCTTCATGTCTCTTCTACATCAACATGTGTCCCCTCTTCTTCATGTCTCTTCCATGTCTCTTCTACATCAACATGTGTCCCCTCTTCTTCATGTCTCTTATACATCAACATGTGTCCCCTCTTCTTTTGGCCACTTGATGATGTCATAACGATGTGTTGTCTTGTGTAACCATTAGCCAATCAGCAACCAAGGTAACCCCCCCCCCTTATCACCTGAATCTCCTCCTAGAGCACCATTGAGTTCTTTGTAACCAAATGTCTCTAAGAGGGGCGTGGGGAGGGGCTCCTTATTTTCATCTAAAGTAACAGACAGAGAATCAGCACTTTGGAAACAGGGCTGAAACAGAGGGGATTATGGGTAATGCTGCAATGACCTGTTTGGTGTTTCAGCCAATCAGAGACAGGCTCTGGATATATCTGAGACCTGTGATATATTGATGAAGAGCAGTATAACAGGAGACTCTTTTATCCTCTATGTCCTCATATTCCCTCCTTTCATCTCTTTGGAAATGTAACTCTTTCTGATTCAACACTTCTCCCTCTATCACACGCCTCCTCCTCCCATCCTGAGTTTACTTTCATCTTCAGGATGTTCAAATGTCTCCTCTCCTGCCAGCTGACATGAAATAAAATAGCTGTTTGAGGAGCTAAGTGGGGAATGTGCATATCAAAGTGTGTGCTTCTGCATGTCCCCAGGTGGTGTCCATGGGCCTGTACGTGGGGGAGAAAGCGTATCTGAGGAGCAGCTGGAACATCCTCGATGGTTTCCTCGTGTTCGTGTCCCTGATCGACATCGTGGTGTCCATGGCGGGCGGAGCCAAGATCCTCGGGGTTCTCCGGGTTCTCAGGTTGCTTCGGACGCTCCGCCCCCTCAGGTGAGAAGAAAAGACGCTCTCTGTGGTCACACCAATCAAACAAAGCTTATTGACATGTTTTGTGAAATCACTAATTAGGAATGACATTACACTTCCTTTAGCTGACCCTTCCATCCAAAAGCCACTTCCAATAATCAAATCAAGTTTTATTTATATAGCACATTTATAAACGATTTTTGGTGGAGCCAAAGTTCTGTACATATAATAAAAATAACCTACAGTAGAGACGCTTTACAGCAAATACAACAACACAGATTGTTCAGAATATCAGTATGAGAAAAACAACACCCTCTATCCTTAGCCCCTCTGTCCTTAGCCCCTCTGTCCTTAGCCCCTCTGTCCTTAGCCCCTCTGTCCTTAGACCCTCTGTCCTTAGACCCTCTGTCCTCAGACCCTCTGTCCTCAGACCCTCTGTCCTTAGACCCTCTGTCCTTAGACCCTCTGTCCTCAGACCCTCTGTCCTCAGACCCTCTGTCCTTAGACCCTCACATCGTACAAGGAAACACTTCCAGAGAAAACCCACAGTTTAAAGGGAACATGGGAGAAACCTCAGGGAGAGCAACAGAGGAGGGATCCCTCTCCCAGGACGGACAGACGTGCAATAGATGCCGTGTGGAAATAGAAGAGATAATACATTTTACAGCATATAGACCGAATGTTAGGAAATGCATGTGTCTGTAATAAGAAGATGAATCCACGAGGATGTCAGCTACAATCCTGAGGAAGCCATCAGGGAAGCAGCATGATGAGACCCAAGGCAGGACCGCAGAGACAGGTTCAGCCACGACCCGAAGTCCACGACTTAATCCAGAACTCAGGATAGAGGATCCAGGACACAGGACTACAGCAAGAGGATCAGCCTCGACTCCGGATCCCGGCGTAGATATAGATACAAAACAAGAAGAAAGATTTGGCTGGGTTAATCGGAACAAGAGAATACACAGACACAGACAGAGAGGGGAAAGGTCATTGGATAAAAGTTATTCTTGATAACCCTCTAGAAAGATCTCATGGACTTCCCCACTCAATCTATCAAGACCCGAGCAGTTCTATTAGAAGTCCAAGGTAAAGGCACAGGCCGGCGCATATCGCTCATGGAATCCCTCACCATATGAACTCTGACCCCTCAAGTGTACAAGTGAAGAGACGCCATGTGTCAGCTCCTTTTAGAATAGTATTTCTTCTCTTCTATAAGTGTAAGTACAATAAAACCATGAAGACACAAACTCAGAACGGTGAAAAAACAAGCAGGCACATTTGTGGTTACTGTTAGTGCTGGTGCTTATGTTTCTAATGCGCAAAACCCTTTGAGTACCAGCATTTATTTTGTTCAATGACTCTTTGGTGCAGTGGAAACAGGTGGGTTTTTCATCAGGGAAGGAAGCATAGCAACATGAAGAACAACTCCATTGCATGATGTATTCGGATTTATATATTTTTTAATAAGCATTATCATTTATACACCAAGATACATTCATAATAATAATTGTTTGGTTTGTGTGTTCAAAGATGAATGTTGTTGTTGTTATTGTATACAATAGTTAAAGCTTAACTTGGCAATGGAGTCCCCACTAAGATGCTACCTTCATATTAGGAGACAGCTAGCTTAGCTTAGCATGCAACAACTGGAATCAGAATCTGAATCAAGTGTATTGCCAGGTACGTTGACACATATTTGCTTTGGTGCGAACACAAACAATCTAAAAAAACAAGTTGAAAAGTAGGTAAAAAAAAGTAAATACATTTAACTATACAAATAACCGTAAAAGCTAAAAAACTAAAACACTTAGGACAGTGGGTCGAGACCCCTGGTGGGTCGCGGAGGTACTGCAGGGGGGGCAAGGAAAGAAATTCAATCAATCAATCAATGTTTATTTATAGCCCAATATCACAAATGTTACATTTGTCTCAGTGGACTTCACAGTTTGTACAAAATATCAGTATGACAATACGACACCCTCTGTCCTTAGACCCTCTGTCCTTAGACCCTCTGTCCTCAGACCCTCACATCGTACAAGGAAAAACTTCCGAAGAAAACCCACAGTTTAAAGGGAACATGGGAGAAACCTCAGGGAGAGCAACAGAGGAGGGATCCCTCTAATCCCACTGCTCGGAAATATGTCATTGGTCAGAGAGCTGTGGGCATACTGCTGCCTTTTGCAACGTCCTACTTGTGTGAGAGGCTTTTCTGCTGCTGCTGCCATCAAAACCAAATACAGATCAAAGCTGAACATTGAGAATGAACTGAGAAGCAGTCTCAAAACAAAATACATTTTAATTTAAAAATCTACTCAGGGAAGAAGGCCTACTAGTTTTAATTAGGCCAAATGAATTCACAGTATCTATTACAAGCACTTTTGTTCATGTGTAATCCATAATAAAATATAAAATGATAGTTGTATCTTCTTAGCAGAGAACATGTAATGTTTTTACAACAATATACAATTCATGCTACCAATATAGATGGGAACCAGGTTGGGGGGGGGCCCGAAAATATTTCCAATACCCAAGGGGGAAAAGGTTTGGGAACCACTGACTTAGGACAATGAGGCAATAAGGCAAACTACAGTGTATTATATTTTAAAAGCAGTGGAGAACGGCAAGCATGACCCAGAAGTATTCAAATCCGCACCTGCTATCAGAGCAGTTGCCTGGCAACAAGTTGAGACTCCAGTTATTGGACTAGATAGATAACCCCTCATTGAATCTTCAATACGGATTAAACAGATATACCATAAGTGAGCTTTAGAGGGTTTCAGTCAGACGGACCTAGGCTAGCTGTTGCCCCCTATATCTTTGCACTATGCTAATATGTGCTATGCTAATCGGCTTCTCAAGGTTGGGTCATATTTCCGATACAGGCGAGTGTGGTGTCATCATAGACCTCTCCACCACAAAGCAGATACATATATCCCAAAATGTCAAACTACTCCTTTGCTAAACAGTCTGCCTCTCACAAACATATTGGAAATCAAAAAGTCATTCAGGAGGCACTTAAAGTGTTTAGTCTGATGCACATGTTTTGGTCCAAATCAGTCTTTCTGATGCTTTGGATTCAATGTTGTTGTTTTATGCTTGCTCAGTATTTGATACATGTTTGAGACGATGTTCAAGGGAGAGGATTAGGGTCACATTTGAATTCTGACTTTTTTTCTCGTAATTCTGACTTTTTCATTATTCCGACTTTTTTTTCCGAATTCTTTATTCGTCTCAAATTCTGACTTTTTTCAAATTTTCAGATTTTTTTATATGAATTTTGTCATAATTTTGACTTTTTTCCAAAAATGAAACTTTTCTCAAAATGAGTTAATTTTTTGAAAACAATGATTCTTTATTTGTTTCATAATTCTGACTTGTTTTCATAATGTTCCTATCCTCGGTCTCCCTTTGCCTCACTGAGTCTCTGTTTACCCCCCTCGCTCCTTCAGGGTGATCAGCAGAGCTCCAGGGCTGAAGCTGGTCGTCGAGACGCTCATCACGTCCCTCAAGCCCATCGGCAACATCGTGCTCATCTGCTGCGCCTTCTTCATCATCTTCGGTATCCTTGGTGTTCAGGTACATGGAGTTCTTTTGTCTTTTATTTCTCTGAGGATTGTGCACGTCTTCAATTCAATTCAAAGTTGTATTATTTTATTGTCATAAGCTACAGTGTAGAAATGGCAATTAAATTCTTCTGACTTGATTCTGACTCCAACAATGCAACATATATAATAAAATACAAAAATACAAAATAGTGCACGAAGTCTAAAAGTCTTAAAACATGTCTAAGGACTCGGCAACATGTTTTGTTGGCCTTGAGATCGTCAAACTATGTTAAATAAAGTCATACAAGCTAACAAAGTGACCCTTATGCACGCCGTGGCACCATTTAAGTTGTTATGCATGATTATTAAAGTGGGTGGAAATATGCTAGGTCACAATCATGCTCCTAACTTCCACCTCAAGCAAAAACAGGAATCATTAAACATGAACGGTGGAGAACATGAGGCCCTGTTTCACCCTCAGTGAAAGCACGGCTCATTAGAGCACAATCCAACATTTACTCAGTTTCCATTGGACCTGCTGAGTTCAGAAGACCAACGTTTGCGTTATCCCTGCACATGGGTTTATGATGATCCTCAACCTGTGCAACAACATATACAGTGCATGTGAGGGTTCACTTAAATCATGGCACTTTAAGTCAACACTTATGAAAGTCAAAATAATGAGGAAAAAGTCAAAATTATGAAAAGAAAATGCAAAACCTTGGAAAAAGTCAGATTTCTGTTGAAAATTGGAAAATTGTATTAAAAAATCTGACTTTGAGAAAAATTCAGAATTCTGAAAAAAAAACAAAGTTCTGAAAATATTAAGATTTTTTATTAAAAATGTGAAAATGAAAAAAAGGCAAAATCCTGGAAACAGTCAGAAATCTGAAGAAACCAAACTCTGAATGAATTAGAAATGTTTTTAAAAAAAAGTCAGAACTTGAGTACAAATTTGTACGGAGCCCTGGAGGGTTCATAGAGAGAAAAATAAATAAAACGTGGCCACGTTTTACTTTCTCGTGCGCACGCTTTAGTAACTCGTGCGCACGAGTTACTAAAGCGTGGCCTCGTTTTATTTAAATTGAGGGATTCCTGTCCTTGACTCACAGTATCTGCTGCCCACAGCTGTTCTATAGAAGGAAAACCTCCTTCACTTTATGAAATCTCAGCGGCACCAGTGGCCTGTACTACGAAGCAGGATTGGCTATTTACACTATTCATTCATGAAGTATGATGCTGCGCTGTCAGCACGCGTCTCCATGTTTGTGATTGGTCAAATGTTGCTAACCCCGTCCCTTTCACCTGAGCGCGCTCTCAGCCGGACAGAGAAACCCTGGTTGATTTACTGAGTTGATAACCAGCTTCGTAGGACCGCTTATCGACATCGCGTTTGTTAGGGTCAGTTAAGCCGGGTAAATCGAACATATCCAGGTCCAGGGTCTGTTGAACTGGCTTCGTCGTTCAGGGCACTGGAGGCAGTAACGTGTAACTCAGCAGAATCTGAGAAGAGCAGCACCAGCTGCAAAGAGCTGTGCCTTTTACTGTTTACTTCACTGCGTTTCCCTTCATTAGAACCGCTGAATAGAGATCGAGGCTGCTACGTTTAACCACACACACCTATACACACATCGAACTACCAGAGTATTCCCCCTCGCTTTATGAAGGAGATGTCCTGTCACCGGGGCGCATGATGTGTGTGTGTGTGCTCAGCTCCGCTCTGTGTGCGTGTTCGTGTGTATCCGACACCACCGGCATTTGTTTTCAAATTACCACGAACAGTACTTTAAACAAATCTGGTTCCCCATAGTTAAGTGTATTCCCAAGTGAAAGAAATGTGTTTAATCTTAATCTCGATGTGCACCGGAACGAACGATACTATCATAAACAAATGCCCCCCCCATACACACACACACACACACACAAAACGAGGCCATGCTTTATTAACTCGTGCGCACGCTTTAGTAACTCGTGCGCACGCTTTATTAACTCGTGCGCACGCTTTAGTAACTCGTGCGCACGCTTTAGTAACTCGTGCGCACGGTTTAGTAACTCGTGCGCACGAGTTACTAAAGCGTGCGCACGAGTTACTAAAGCGTGCGCACGAGTTACTAAAGCGTGCGCACGAGAAAGTAAAACGTGGCCACGTTTTATTTATTTTTCTCTCTATGAACCCTCCAGGGCTCCGTAAATTTGAGTTCACAGAAAACATTTGAATTTTAGAAAATTCTTATAAAACATTTAAAAAAGTCAAAATTCTGAGAAAAGAAAGTTAGAATTATGAAGACAAAAAATTATAAATATTAGTCTGCAGTCAGAACTCTGAGAAAAAGTCAGAATTCGGATTTTTTTTTATTCAGAAAAAATACAGATTGTCCCTTATCCTCTTCCTCAACCATTGTCTTAACAGAGGACACATTTAGAACTTAGTGATAGTGAATTATCAAAGACATTATATTTCTATTAGTGTTTTATTTCCATATGTGAACATATAAGAAGGGCGGGGTCCATGACAGGCGCTCATGCTATTTTGACCACCATACTGACCCAGTGTTGTAATATTACAACAAAGACATAAACTGCTCAAAATCTAATTTGATGAATGTATTGACATATTATGACATTGTAATAATCACCCATATTTTTTTTTGAGCCATTTTACTTACTTGAATCTGACAAATCCAGTCCAATAAAACAAAGAGATGCTCGTTTGAAGATTCGGAAGTTGTGTGAGTGTATGGCCACAAACCTATAAACACATGTACTACCCAATAGCATTGTGGCTGAACAAAAGGACCTATTGACTATGTAAAAGTGGTCTTTAGAAAAAACAAACATTTACTGACTTTTTTAGGATAGCTTAAAGCAGTGCTTCTCAAAGTGGGTCCGTGAGCGCCCCCTAGTGGTCCGTGAGTATATTGGTACAATTTCACATTTGAAATAAATAAATACATTTAAGTTTTCCGCACTCTCGCGGGAATATCTCTGCAATGGAGCGAGCGTTGCCACTTGTTTATACAATTTTCAGGCGATTTGTAATCTTTTCTAGAAAAACGATGTGATTTGGGATATTTGTTGAGTTAGGTGGTCCGCGAGTTTTTCTTTATTGGTTAAGTGGTCCTTGTTTGAGAAACACTGGCTTAAAGTAATGTTGTACAATTACAACAGTGGGCCTTTCAGGGTTAAACCGGTATTAAATACTGAGAAAGCATAAAATAACAACATTACAAGCAGTTTCAACACTGGAAGTAAAGCTCAACAGGTTTATATAATAATATGTATGTTATCGTATTTACAGGCAACTTCATTAGTTTTCCCAATTGTGCAGCCGTAGTTTTCCCCGTTGTTTTAACAACATTGCAGTCCAGTATTTATTTTGTATCTACTTGACAATCCCACCCTGTTCTTCCCCACATTATTATTCCTTCTGCATCTTCCAGTAAGCTTCATTTGACCCACTCCCCACTTTGATGTGTTCAAAATGATTGAGAATTAAAAACATCTCTCAGGAGGAGATTTCAAGTGTTTTTGGAGCCTTCGCTTATCCACGCTCTCGTTACAGACGCTAATTACGAAATTACTTAAAAAGCTGCTTGAAAGAACTGGGAACACTCGAGTGTTGTCATGACTTCATCAAAATGCATCTCTGCACGCCTCATTCTCTCATCTCCTGTGTGTGTGTGTGTGTGTGTGTGTGTGTGTGTGTGTGTGTGTGTGTGTGTGTGTGTGTGTGTGTGTGTGTGTGTGTGTGTGTTTTCCTTCGCAGCTCTTCAAAGGGAAGTTCTACTACTGCGTGGGTTTCGACGTGAAGAACATCACCAACAAATCCGACTGTCTGGCTGCCAACTATCGATGGGTGCACCACAAATACAACTTTGACAACCTCGGACAGGTACTGTACAAGAGAGGGAAATACATCCCTGAAACTTCGTCTGGATGGTTTTGAACATATTTATGTGAACCTACTCATAACTTATATAATGAGCACACTGTACAGCACAGAATGTCTCCTATAGAAGTACAAGAAGAATATCTTAGAGAGAGAGATGGTTCCAGAAAAAAGTTATTAAATAAAAAAAGGTATGATTTCAACTGTTAATGTAAAAGGATAAAGCTTTTGAAAAGGTATTGTTGAATTGAGTCGTACACTAGAACATTAACATACAACTAACTAACAGAATTATCTTCTTACATAAATATATTTGACTTTAGATCATATTATAGAAATGTAGAAAGGTTGGTGTTTAAAGCTGTCAGAAAGAAATAAGTGCATTGCTAAATTAGATAAGATTAGATTTACTTTACAAACGAGGCGTTGCACATGAAAACATCTCATTTAAATATGATCAACATCGACAGTCAAAATATATATATCAATAGTAGGAAATAAACATAAACGGTAAGTATATATTTGACATTTCAACAATAAAATATCCAAATCTAAAGAGTAGATAAAGATATCTAAATAAGAAGACAAATTACAAATGTTACTTGGGTCATTTGTTTTCAGTAATATTTTTACGGTAAGTATGTTATGTTAAATATGATTGAGTTAGGGTTAGGGTTAGGGTTGAGTGAAACTAAAAACGTTTGGGTTTTGTGTGTGTGTGTGGCCTAGCATTAATATCCTTGTGGGGACCTACATATGTTTACATAGTCACGTGTGGGGACTCGCCTCCCTTATGGGGACAAATTGGAGGACCCCATGAGGGGGATCATTAATTTTAGGGTGAAGACTTGGTTAGGGTAAGGGTTAGTGTAAGGTTAAGGGTTAGGGTAAGGTTAAGGGTTAGGGTAAGGCATGTGTTGGTTATGGTGAAGGTTAGGATAAGTCTCCAGTAAATGTCCCCTGAAGTGATGTATACATGGTATGTGTGTGTGTGTGTGTGTCCTACAGGCTCTGATGTCGCTGTTTGTGTTGGCCTCTAAAGACGGCTGGGTGAACATCATGTACCACGGGCTGGACGCAGTGGGCATAGACCAGCAGGTAATATCACACACATGGACTAAATACTAAACAAGCACATTGAAAGTCTTCACATCTCCCACGGGTTATCCAGCTCTCAGTGGCAGAAACTGAGCAGCTTCTCCCACATGCCTTCATCTTTATCTCTTTCTGGGGAACCCCACGCGTTCTGAGAC
Source organism: Gymnodraco acuticeps (assembly GCF_902827175.1). Lineage (NCBI taxonomy): Eukaryota > Metazoa > Chordata > Actinopteri > Perciformes > Bathydraconidae > Gymnodraco > Gymnodraco acuticeps. Next base: position 16,551 of record NW_022991230.1, read on the forward strand.
CAGATGGGATTTGAAATCCTTCCTTCTGGTCAGCGCGGGATCTCCACCCAGTTGGATGTTCCCACCACTCCTCCACGAAGAGGCTTCCTGATCACATAGCCAAACCACCTCAACTAGCTCCAACAGAAACATATCCAAAAAGCATGACGGCCTAGTTACTGATGATTCATTTTCTGCATTTCATTCCCTAGAACTGCAAGGGCTCGCTAGATACCTAACAACCAGCCCCGCCCGGTTTGCTGCTTTAATCCTTTGATATTCAAGGTACAAGGTTTGTTTGATAATCAAATGCTACTCACAACAACAGTCACCGTGACCCCAGATCAGTGCTCTGTCCTGAAACCTCCCCATGACCGGGCTCTTCTTTACTTCACTTATTAGGCAGGTCTAATGCCTGATGTAAATGGACCCTTTGAACCCTTATGTTGTGTTCGGGTCTCCCGTGACCCGTTCAAGTTAAAACTATATAATAACTACGCTCTAGTTTTTTTTTTACGGAACAAGGCTTCATGATATCCTCCACAACAGCTATATAATATATATTATAATATATACAGCCTGAACAGCATTGTTAAAACCTGCTCCAAGATCATCGGCGTGAAACAGAGAGACTTCAATTCCTTCTGTAACCAACAGATTCTGCGGAAAGCAGAGAGCACTCTGAACTCTCCAGGTCGTGTTCTTTCACATGAATCTCGTCTGTTGCCATCACGGCGTAGATATGCTCACCTGCTCAAAGGACTAATCGCTTTTCTAAATCATTCATCCCTTCTGCACTCAAACTTTTAAATTCTTGAAAAGGCTTTTAACTTGATTATTTATTTATTTATTTATTATTGTGATGCTTTGAACTATTTATAGTGTAATTGGAATGATCCACATCTGTGCTCCCGGGTGTATCTGTGTGTTTTCTTCTTGTATGTTCCTGCCTGTGTTCATGACATAAACTGCTGCTCATAACCAATTGCCCCTTGTGGGATTAATACAGTTGTTGATTGATTGATTGATAAACACTACAAAACTGATTTTGACAATTTGTGCCAGGTCTGAAGGTCTCTAAAAAAAGTGTGTATTTTGGCGTTCGGGTCTGGGGAGACCCAGCAGAATTGTTGTGGGTGACTCGGGGTCAAATCTGGCCCAATCAAGATTCATCTTTGACTTTAAACACCCCTCCCCCACCCCCTTCATCCACTGTAACAATCATTGTAAACTTTTTTTGGGGAGATTGGATTCTTATATTAGTCTATTATAGTCAGATAACGATCCACCGTCTTCCCTATAGGAGATATAATGAGTGAATTGAATCACACGTTTTACTTAAAGGGGACCTATCATGCAAAATGCACTTTTTTTTATAATTTGGCGTTCGGGTCTGGGGAGACCCAGCAGAATTGTTTTGGTTGACTCCGGGTCAAATTTGGCCCAATCAAGATTCATCTTTGACTTTAGACGCCCCTCCCCCTTCATCCACTGTAACAATAATTAAAAACGTTGTATTGTTTTCTAATATGAGTCTATTATAGTCAGATAACGATCCACCGTCTTCCCTATAGGAGATATAATGAGTGAATTGAATCACACGTTTTACTTAAAGGGGACCTATCATGCAAAATGCACTTTTTTTTATAATTTGGCGTTCGGGTCTGGGGAGACCCAGCAGAATTGTTTTGGTTGACTCCGGGTCAAATTTGGCCCAATCAAGATTCATCTTTGACTTTAGACGCCCCTCCCCCTTCATCCACTGTAACAATAATTAAAAACGTTGTATTGTTTTCTAATATGAGTCTATTATAGTCAGATAACGATCCACCGTCTTCCCTATAGGAGATATAATGAGTGAATTGAATCACACGTTTTACTTAAAGGGGACCTATCATGCAAAATGCACTTTTTTTTATAATTTGGCGTTCGGGTCTGGGGAGACCCAGCAGAATTGTTTTGGTTGACTCCGGGTCAAATTTGGCCCAATCAAGATTCATCTTTGACTTTAGACGCCCCCTCCCCCTTCATCCACTGTAACAATAATTAAAAACGTTGTATTGTTTTCTAATATGAGTCTATTATAGTCAGATAACGATCCACCGTCTTCACTATAGGAAATATAATGAGTGAAATGTTTTACTTAAATATGTGATGTAATGTTTTTAGGGGCCATAAAATAAAATTACAACAGGATTGTACGGTTATGAATGCATAATAAGTTACTTATGATGTAGTTAAAACAATGTTGGATGATCGTTGTTATTTTTGAGTGTTTTGGACTGAGATAAATCATGAGTCAAAATGTGACCCGCGAGCACCATGAACGGTAACCGCTTTTGAACACAACACAAGGGTTAAGCCACAGACTGGGGTTCATGAATATATACGTTGTATTCCAAAGTTATATATAAAAACAGCTGCAGATACATTTTATTTACAATTTCTGCAACTTTTGTAAACTAACAATGGCATCCTGATTTGCCAGCTGTTTTTAAACGTTCTCTCCTTCTCATTCCTGATATAACTGCTCAGTTAAAAAAAGTGTGTATTTTGGCGTTCGGGTCTGGGGAGACCCAGCAGAATTGTTTTGGGTGACTCCGGGTCAAATTTGGCCCAATCAAGATTCATCTTTGACTTTAGACTTTATATTTCATGTAAACACACTTCAAATTCTTACTAATATCTACACCATTTTACACAAGATTAAGATTAGTTTCAGAACATTTTAAATGGCAGTTTACATTCTTGCAACTAACATATGTAATGCTTTAATTTCAATGAACGTTCCTATAATCGCACGCATCACACACTCAGAGTCTGATGGCAGGGTGCACACGAGTCTTCTGAAGCGGCTTCAAAGTCAGCAGATTCCCTTTATAATTGGTTTTATTTGAACATTAGTGAATCTATTAAAGGGAGGGAATTATCCTGGTGGTTCAGTTGGCTCTCCTCAGGGTCCAACACTCTGACTGACTAATCCCATTCTCACATCTCCCTTTGCTTTCAACACCTAACCATCCTCCAGATTGAAAACCTGACTCTCATGTCATTGCACCTGAACTTGGTTTCTTTTGATTTCTAATGACTCGCTGCGATGGCTTCCTCCGCAGCCAATCATCCCGCTCTGTTCCTCACACTGTCTCCATTTCTGTCGCTGCCTTTGTTCCCAGTTGCAGCTGCAGGACAGCTGGACTGCACTGGCTGTGGGGTGTTAATTGGATGACTGTAATTGGGCGTGTAGTGGCATTTCAATCGTTTCTAAAAATGGAACAATAGATGACTTCCCCTAGTCTCATGTTTACCATTGATAAACTAAAGCAACATTTCCCAGGTTACAAACTAAACATCCGTGAGGGTTTGCCTTAAATGTATATTATGTGCTTAACCATATGATAGCTCTATTCACCTCCTATCATAAAGCAATCAATGTATGATGATATGTCATATGATATGTGTGTTTGTTCCTCTCTATTGTTGTCTGCTGTACTCTATTTCATTATGTTTTTATTTCTCTAGTCTTGATGTGGTCATTTAACATCTTGCCATTTGTAAGGGAAACTTCTGCAGCAATGGAGAGTCAGGACTCAGAGAGACACGAGGAGAGTTGGAGCTTTGATGTCAAACACTGGTAGTTTATTACGAGTATCGGCCGGAGAAATTCACATCACAAGTCACACAGTCAAAGGTTCTGACTGCACTGGTGGGTTGCCATGTCAAATCTGCCGCGCCTCTCTCTCGATAAACCTTTTAACTAGTTCAGAGAGAGTAAACAACATATTTGGGGAGATAGACTAAACAGCTGGGCACCCTGAATCCCTTGCGTCTGATCCTTAATGGCCTCGAAGCCGGTGTTCCCACAGCCGTAAACCATTTCGTGACCGAGAGTTGAACTGGTTTATCAAGATAGCTGGAGCCTCCCATTCCTTAAGAGAGATAACAGAGCAGGGTTGGTCGTAAATGTCAACACACAGAAAAGGTTAATTTCTAGGAGTAAAGACAGAAATATTCCCTCACACCAAGGACAACAGTTGAAAATGAGCCTGCTGGCTAATACTGGCTCATTTACAGCAATGTGGATTAATGTGCACTGTCCTTTAAATAAATAAACTAAACTATTATTACCCTGTGCTAATCCTGGATGGGGATAAAGGGACTGAATCCAAGAGGTTAGGTAGATCCTGAAACAACCACCGATCTATTTCAGAGCTAACACTTAGTCAGTTCTACAGACATGATGAAGGCGTAAAAACTCCTCTCGGGATGTTCTCTTTAAACCAGGTGATTGAGGGAAAAGGCTTTGACCGTGAACCGCAACGTCCTCAGCTTGACTTCAAACGTTGCCTATGTCTTCCTGCTGTACTGTCCTCTTTCTAATCATCAAGTCATACATAGAACATGTTCAGCTTTGGAGGGTTCCAGAGGTGGCTGTTTCTACGTTGAGCGACCCTTCTGGCATCTTCAGTTTTCTTAAAGGCTCGTACATACTGTTCGTGTCGCTTGTCGGTTTCATTCATAACACAATTGACTCTTGTATCAGTATGACCCCATTCGACTCTTTGCTTTCACTAGAAGACAAGTTATATCCATGTTTTTAACAGTCCTTACGGCCAATGTCAACAAACAACCTCTTTTCAAACCTCTTTTGTTACCTTATTGTTCTTCTTCTCAGCGAATTAGCGAAAGGTGAAAGGCCACAAACAGAACTAGAGTCTGGAGCATGGGCAGACGTCGGCCTAAAAACGGTGTACAGTTTGTGCAGACCGTTGTAGATAATTATTTAAGGACCATAGTTGACCCTCGCAGATATGCAGACGTGGGAAGTAGCCAACCTCTTCCTCCAGCGTCTTGTACTCATTCTTATTTCTCACTTTATTTTCAGATATTTCAATTTTCTTTCTGACCTTTCTCACCAATCACTTACATTATTCTCTTTGTTCCTATCCTCCATTCTTTCCTTATGTGTCACTTTGAGCGTTCCTCACCTTTCTGAGTGAACTCTTTATCACGACCAGTCCTCCCTTTCGTCATCCTTACTTCCTTTCCACCTACTCTACTATTTTCCTAGCTTGTGTCTCATCCAGTTCTCTCCTTTTTCTTAGTTCTTCCAACTCTCTCTTCCTCACCTCCAGCCGTTGACCAGTCCTCCCTTACGTCTTCCTTACTTCCTGTCGCAAACACCACCATTTTCCAATTAATCCGTCACATATTCTTCTTCTCTTTGTCCCTCCTTCCTGATCTTCCTACTCTCTGTCTTCCTGACCTCCAGCCGTCGACCAACAACAGCCCGTGGATGCTGCTCTACTTCATCTCCTTCCTGTTGATCGTCAGCTTCTTCGTCCTCAACATGTTCGTGGGCGTGGTGGTGGAGAACTTCCACAAGTGCCGGCAGCACCAGGAGGTGGAGGAGGCCAAGAGACGGGAGGAGAAACGCCAGCGTCGCATGGAGAAGAAGAGGAGAAGTAGAGACACTACATTCTGATATATACACCTGAACATCAGCAGGAGAGGACTCTTTAAAGTAGAGACACTACATACTGATATATACCTGAACATCAGCAGGAGAGGACTCTTTAAAGTAGAGACACTACATACTGATATACACCTGAACCTCAGCAGGAGAGGACTCTTTAAAGTAGAGACACTACATACTGATATACACCTGAACATCAGCAGGAGAGGACTCTTTAAAGTAGAGACACTACATACTGATATACACCTGAACATCAGCAGGAGAGGACTCTTTAAAGTAGAGACACTACATACTGATATACACCTGAACATCAGCAGGAGAGGACTCTTTAAAGTAGAGACACTACATACTGATATACACCTGAACATCAGCAGGAGAGGACTCTTTAAAGTAGAGACACTACATACTGATATACACCTGAACATCAGCAGGAGAGGACTCTTTAAAGTAGAGACACTACATACTGATATACACCTGAACATCAGCAGGAGAGGACTCTTTAAAGTAGAGACACTACATACTGATATACACCTGAACATCAGCAGGAGAGGACTCTTTAAAGTAGAGACACTACATACTGATATACACCTGAACATCAGCAGGAGAGGACTCTTTAAAGTAGATACACTACATACTGATATACACCTGAACATCAGCAGGAGAGGACTCTTTAAAGTAGAGACACTACATACTGATATACACCTGAACATCAGCAGGAGAGGACTCTTTAAAGTAGAGACACTACATACTGATATACACCTGAACATCAGCAGGAGAGGACTCTTTAAAGTAGAGACACTACATACTGATATACACCTGAACATCAGCAGGAGAGGACTCTTTAAAGTAGAGACACTACATACTGATATACACCTGAACATCAGCAGGAGAGGACTCTTTAAAGTAGAGACACTACATACTGATATACACCTGAACATCAGCAGGAGAGGACTCTTTAAAGTAGAGACACTACATACTGATATACACCTGAACATCAGCAGGAGAGGACTCTTTAAAGTAGAGACACTACATACTGATATACACCTGAACATCAGCAGGAGAGGACTCTTTAAAGTAGAGACACTACATACTGATATACACCTGAACATCAGCAGGAGAGGACTCTTTAAAGTAGAGACACTACATACTGATATACACCTGAACATCAGCAGGAGAGGACTCTTTAAAGTAGAGACACTACATACTGATATACACCTGAACATCAGCAGGAGAGGACTCTTTAAAGTAGAGACACTACATACTGATATACACCTGAACATCAGCAGGAGAGGACTCTTTAAAGTAGAGACACTACATACTGATATACACCTGAACATCAGCAGGAGAGGACTCTTTAAAGTAGAGACACTACATACTGATATACACCTGAACATCAGCAGGAGAGGACTCTTTAAAGTAGAGACACTACATACTGATATACACCTGAACATCAGCAGGAGAGGACTCTTTAAAGTAGAGACACTACATACTGATATACACCTGAACATCAGCAGGAGAGGACTCTTTAAAGTAGAGACACTACATACTGATATACACCTGAACATCAGCAGGAGAGGACTCTTTAAAGTAGAGACACTACATACTGATATACACCTGAACATCAGCAGGAGAGGACTCTTTAAAGTAGAGACACTACATACTGATATACACCTGAACATCAGCAGGAGAGGACTCTTTAAAGTAGAGACACTACATACTGATATACACCTGAACATCAGCAGGAGAGGACTCTTTAAAGTAGAGACACTACATACTGATATACACCTGAACATCAGCAGGAGAGGACTCTTTAAAGTAGAGACACTACATACTGATATACACCTGAACATCAGCAGGAGAGGACTCTTTAAAGTAGAGACACTACATACTGATATACACCTGAACATCAGCAGGAGAGGACTCTTTAAAGTAGAGACACTACATACTGATATACACCTGAACATCAGCAGGAGAGGACTCTTTAAAGTAGAGACACTACATACTGATATACACCTGAACATCAGCAGGAGAGGACTCTTTAAAGTAGAGACACTACATACTGATATACACCTGAACATCAGCAGGAGAGGACTCTTTAAAGTAGAGACACTACATACTGATATACACCTGAACATCAGCAGGAGAGGACTCTTTAAAGTAGAGACACTACATACTGATATACACCTGAATAGGTGGAGGGTAGAAGAGGGTGGGGGGGGTAGAGATGTTGGCAGCACTGGAAGAAGTACTCAGACATTTTAATAAAGTAATATTAGCTTTACCACAGTGTAGAAATACTCTGTTACATGTTAAACAATTTTTTTAATTTATTTGTTTGTTTGTTTATTATTTATTTATCGATTCATAATTTATTTATTTATTTGTTTCCGTCATTCATTGTTATTGTTATTATTATTTAATATTTGTATTTGAATTTTCTCTCTTTATATTCATATCATGTATTTTTGATTATTATTTGATTGTATTTCGTGTTTTTGTTATTAGTAGTAGCAACTTTTTTATTATTATTATTATTACAATTATTATTATTATTAATTATTATTATTATTATTATTATTATTATTATTATTATTATTATTATTATTATTATTATTGTTAATATGTATTGTTACTTCCACCTCTGGAAATAAGAATGTTGCTTCAAGGGAAATGAGGTGTGAAAATGGACGAGGGAATAGAGGCTTTGAAGCCAAGAGGATGAAATGAAAAATACATGAAGAGGTAGAGGAGGGTTTGGAAGAAAAATGGGGGTGATGTAAAAAAGGAATATAGCATTGGGAGAGCAAGAAGGAGAGAGGGAGGGGGAAGTATGATGGATGGATTTACAGTATGAGTCCTGGGAAGGGAAGAGGAGAGTAAATAATGGAGGAGGGTGGAGGTCATTTTAGAATAGAGAAAGAGAGGAGGTCAATACATCAGTAGAGAAAAGTGGAAAAGAGAACTCTTTAAAGTAGAGACACTACATACTGATATACACCTGAACATCAGCAGGAGAGGACTCTTTAAAGTAGAGACACTACATACTGATATACACCTGAACATCAGCAGGAGAGGACTCTTTAAAGTAGAGACACTACATACTGTTATACACCTGAACATCAGCAGGAGAGGACTCTTTAAAGTAGAGACACTACATACTGATATACACCTGAACATCAGCAGGAGAGGACTCTTTAAAGTAGAGACACTACATACTGATATACACCTGAACATCAGCAGGAGAGGACTCTTTAAAGTAGAGACACTACATACTGATATACACCTGAACATCAGCAGGAGAGGACTCTTTAAAGTAGAGACACTACATACTGATATACACCTGAACATCAGCAGGAGAGGACTCTTTAAAGTAGAGACACTACATACTGATATACACCTGAACATCAGCAGGAGAGGACTCTTTAAAGTAGAGACACTACATACTGATATACACCTGAACATCAGCAGGAGAGGACTCTTTAAAGTAGAGACACTACATACTGATATACACCTGAACATCAGCAGGAGAGGACTCTTTAAAGTAGAGACACTACACACTGATATACACCTGAACATCAGCAGGAGAGGACTCTTTAAAGTAGAGACACTACATACTGATATACACCTGAACATCAGCAGGAGAGGACTCTTTAAAGTAGAGACACTACATACTGATATACACCTGAACATCAGCAGGAGAGGACTCTTTAAAGTAGAGACACTACATACTGATATACACCTGAACATCAGCAGGAGAGGACTCTTTAAAGTAGAGACAATACATACTGATATACACCTGAACATCAGCAGGAGAGGACTCTTTAAAGTAGAGACACTACATACTGATATACACCTGAACATCAGCAGGAGAGGACTCTTTAAAGTAGAGACACTACATACTGATATACACCTGAACATCAGCAGGAGAGGACTCTTTAAAGTAGAGACACTACATACTGATATACACCTGAACATCAGCAGGAGAGGACTCTTTAAAGTAGAGACACTACATACTGATATACACCTGAAGATCAGCAGGAGAGGACTCTTTAAAGTAGAGACACTACATACTGATATACACCTGAACATCAGCAGGAGAGGACTCTTTAAAGTAGAGACACTACATACTGATCTTCTTAAGGACTGCACTCTCTCACGGTTATAATCCAAATGGCTTATACCCAAGACGTCTCATTTCACATCCTGAATGACTTTTACTGAGTCATTATTTCAATTAATTTAAAACTATTCAACCTTCCTCTCATATTCATCAATTATTTACTTATTTATTTCATATTATCTCACGGTTTTATCTCTGCGTTTTCTTCATTTGCTCTGCCCCTCGTTCTTCACTCCTTTGGCATGAATACATCATTACATAAATCATTCTGTTTGCACCTCGTTTTCGCTTTCTCCGCACGCTTCTCCTATTTTGAATCAGATATCTGTTTCTCTCACTTTTCCATATCTTATTTCCATTGCCATCACCCTCACTCGTAACATAATTTATTTCCCTATAGTCCAGTCCCTTTTTCTGCTTTTCCTCCATTCAGTGCTTCAATTTCCCTCTCAATGATTGTTCTGTCTCCAGAGGCCCAGAAGGTGCCCTACTACGCCTCATACGGCCAAACACGGCTGGCCATCCACACTCTGTGTACGAGCCACTACCTGGACCTTACCATCACCTTCATCATCTGCATCAACGTCATCACCATGTCTCTGGAGCACTTCGGCCAGCCAAAGGTGGGCATGGTGGGGGTGTTAGAGTGAGACAGACAGAGCAGACTTGTTTAAAGGTCTCCTATTATATTGTTCCTCATCAATGTATCACAGGTCTCAGATATATACAGAGCCTGTCTCTGATTGGCTGAAACACCAAACGAATCATTGCAGCATTACCCATAATCCGCTCTGTTTCAGCCCTGTTTCCAAAGTGCTGATTCTCTGTCTGTTACTTTAGATGAAAATAAGGAGCCCCTCCCCACGCCCCTCTGAGAGACATTTGGTTACAAAGAACTCAATGGAGCTCTAGAGGAGATTCAGGTGATAAGGGGGGGGGGGTTACCTGAAGAGGGGACACATGTTGATGTAGAAGAGACATGAAGAAGAGGGGACACATGTTGATGTAGAAGAGACATGGAGAAGAGGGGACACATGTTGATGTAGAAGAGACATGAAGAAGAGAGGGACACCTGTTGATGTAGAAGAAATGAAGAAGAGGGGACAAATGTTGATGTAGACAGAGACATGAAGAAGAGGGGACACATGTTGATGTAGAAGAGACATGAAGAAGAGGGGGACACAGTGTTGATGTAGAAGAGACATGAAGAAGAGGGGGACCACATGTTGATGTAGAGAGACATGAGAAGAGGGGACACATGTTGATGTAGAGAGACATGAAGAAGAGGGGACACATGTTGATGTAGAAGAGACATGGAGAAGAGAGGGGACACAGTTGATGTAGAGGAGACATGAAGAAGAGGGGACACATGTTGATGTAGAGGAGACATGAGAAAGAGGGGACACATGTTTGATGTAGAGGAGACATGAAGAAGAGGGGACACATGTTGATGTAGAGGAGACATGAGAAGAGGGGACACTGTTGATGTAGAGGGAGACATGAAGAAAGGGGACACATTTGAGTAGAGAGACATGAGAAGAGGGGAAACATGTTGATGTAGAGGAGACATTGAAGAAGAGGGGACACATGTTGATGTAGAGAGAGACATGAAGAAGAGGGGACACATGTTGATGTAGAAGAGACATGAAGAAGAGGGGGACACATGTTGATGTAGAGAGACATGAAGAAGAGGGGACACATGTTGATGTAGAGAGACATGAAGAGAGGGGACACATGTTGATGTAGAGAGACATGAAGAAGAGGGGACACATGTTGATGTAGAAGAGACATGAAGAAGAGGGGACACATGTTGATGTAGAAGAGACATGAAGAAGAGGGGTACACATGTTGATGTAAGAAGAGACATGAAGAAGAGGGGACACATGTTGATGTAGAAGAGACATGAAGAAGAGGGGACACATGTTGATGTAGAAGAGACATGAAGAAGAGGGGACACATGTTGATGTAGAAGAGACATGAAGAAGAGGGGACACATGTTGATGTAGAAGAGACATGAAGAAGAGGGGACACATGTTGATGTAGAAGAGACATGAAGAAGAGGGGACACATGTTGATGTAGAAGAGACATGAAGAAGAGGGGACACATGTTGATGTAGAAGAGACATGAAGAAGAGGGGACCCATGTTGATGGAGAAGAGACATGGAGAAGAGAGGACACATGTTGATGTAGAAGAGACATGAAGAAGAGGGGACACATGTTGATGTAGAAGAGACATGAAGAAGAGGGGACACATGTTGATGTAGAAGAGACATGGAGAAGAGGGGACACATGTTGATGTAGAAGAGATATAAAAAGTGTATTTTGCACAGACCTGTCAGGGCCTCTTTGTGTCCCAGAGGCCGGCTGCAAACCTGATCCCATGAATCAGCTGCAAAACTGTCAACAAGCAAAACATTTATCCTTAGCTGGAAAATAAACACTCTGGCAGATTGAGGTATTAGTTATGTAAGAGTTTCCTCAGAGTCTATTGAGGATGAATTTAATTGAATATGTAACCTCTATAATCCCCATATGAATGCAGTCTGTAGGACAACATTGGACTTGGTTGCATGCAGGTAAACAGTCCGTGTAAAGAGCAAACATTAATGCATTGAAGTCTCTGAGACGCTGTCCCTACCGAATGCTTTTCAATTGATTTATGACATAATTCGACAATTTCCTGATAAGTTTAGGGCCTGTATCTCATTTTAGTCTTCTTCAATACAGCACTATGTTCACTCTGTAAATGATGGTCCAATTTAGTGCGGAGCTATCTTGATTTACAACTTACTACCACATGTTGTCCAGTCTGGTTGCTCTCCATTGTTTCCTGGAACTGTATCCTTATCAGTCTGTGTGTTTTCTGTTGATGAAAGTTATTTGCGATATTTTGGTTACCTAAAAATGTATTTGGTTGTTCTGAGTTCAACCCTTTTGTGTCACTTCTGGTTGAAAAAAAACAAGATGGCAGCAACCAAAGCGCCAAACTCAAGGCTTCATTTTTTAGTCCACAAATTATGAGTTATGTCACAATAACTATGTTCAAATGTGACATGTCTGTGAGGAACCGATCACCAATCTTCTGACAATGATTGTGTCAGTGAAACAGGGAGGATTCAAATGCAGAATCAAACACTGGCAGAGTCTGTGAAGATACTAAAATGATGAAGACATCTTATAGGCCGAGAGTTCAAACGGCACGCAGGTAGATAACAGTGATCGAACACACTTGGCTTGTATAACTTTGAGTCACTAATGAATGCAAGGCTAACGAAGGACAGGTGAAACCAATGAGGGAGGGGCAGACAATCAAAATTGGCGGGAAAACACACAAAGACAGGAAGTGATCTAAAACGAGAGGAGAAAAGAGAGATGAGTGGAAACAACTCACTTCAATGACGGACAAACAAAACCAGCACATTGGATTACGAGCGTTTAGCATTTTATTAGCCAAAAACAATCCGGTTGTCGACGCCTTTTCATCAAGTCATGGCTATACCATTAAATATGTGAGCTTGGCGCCAGAGGCTTATCCTAAAATAAAGTGAAGTCCATTTTCTTTAAATATCCATGTTGGTGACAGTAATTGATCTCTGCTTTGGACTAATACATGAGGTTAAAATAGTTATTCTTAATAATAGAACCCATCTACTACGGCTTTGATAACATTGGAATAGAATAATATATACTTACTTAACTATTTTAATGATATCCTTTGCAGGGGGAAATTAAATTAGCCTCTCTAAGAAAGAGAGTCAATTTAAAATGGTATGAGATGAAAATGCACTCATTGTTCTCGTTACATTCTGCTCCAAGGCCAATATCA